>NW_028258339.1:2446934-2599867 GCF_053883595.1 Heterocephalus glaber | reverse complement strand
ACCAATGACTCGGGCCGGGGATTTAGCTTAGTGGTTCCACTGCCTGCCCCGCAAGCTCAAGGTCCTGAGTTCGATCCCTGGTACCAGAAAAACCCAAAAAAACCCACCAGTGACTCCATTGGCTTCCCAGGTCCTTCATGACCTTCTTTCTACCCATTTGCTTGCAGACACCTACCTACCTACTTTGTCCTTTAGTAAGGCACAAATGCCAGCTTTGTTCTCATCCTTGTCTTTGGTCATTTTGTTTCCTGGACCTGGAACACCTTCTGTCCCTCATGAAATCTTCTCTAGCTTATAGTCTCCCCTCCACATTCTAAATGCCAATGTCACTTTTATTTTACCAGTTTAACAGTTGGCTATGGTGTCATTGCATTGTGTGAAGTTTCTCTCCCCATCTAGATCATAAATTCTTTAAGAGTTAGTGACAAAATAATACTTTTTGTATCCCCAATTCCCTCTCCTTATAGTAAAAGGTATAGATTTACTGTCAGCCATATAAATATGTTGATTAGCTGTTAACTCTTCCTCCTCAACGGGAATTCTTCTCAGTAAGCATTTATTGAACACCTATTCTGAGAACATCAGAGTCTCTGGGAAAACAGAAATATGAAGAATGTGGAATAGTCACAAGGCAGAAGTGGAAGAGATTATGCAATCTGCACAAAGGTGATACTGAGGAAAAACCTGCTAGAAGTGACCCTACATGGATTGAGTGGGATTTTACCAGACTGAAAAAAGAGTAGGGGTGGGGATGCATGGGATTCTTCACAGAGCAGCTGGCTGATGCAAAGGCGTGAAGAGCTGACAGTACAGTTGTTGCCAAGCATGGTAGCACATGCCTATAATCCCAGCATTTGGGAAGCTGAAGCAGGGGGATTATTGTGAGTTCAAGGCCATCCTGGGCTACATGGTGAGTTCAAGGCCAGCCTGAACTGCATAATGAGACCCTGTTTCAGAAAAACAAAAACAAAACCAAAAAACTACAGTTGTCATTCTGTAGCATAAGAATTGGCTCTAGGACTCCCTGCAGATACTAAAATCCATGGATCTTTGAGTCTCTTATATAAAAAATGGCACAGGATTTGCATAGAACTTATGCATATCCTCTTGTATCAACCTTAAATAATTTCTACATTACATATAGTACCTAATACAATATATATGCTATGAAAAAATTATTACATAGTGTCATTCAGGGAATAATGACAAGAAGTAAAAGTCTGATGTTACTTTAGTATAGAATCTACCTCTACACAAATACTTTTGATTCCTTTCTTGTTGGTTGAAGTGGCAGGTGGAGCACCCATAGATACAGAGAATCAATCTTACATGGTCTCTATGGGGCATGACAAATTTGTGGCAGTAGATAAATCTCTCTGGTTAGATGGGATCCAGATTTGATAGAGCCCTGAATGCCATGCAAAGAAACTTAAACTTGACCCTATAGTCAATGAGGAAGCAGCTTATAATTATAAGCAAGAAAGCGATTAGTTGAGTTGGGTTTTGTGGTGCATACCTGTAATCCCAGCTACTCAGCAAGCCTAGGCAGGAGAATGACAAGTTTGAAGTCAGCCTGGAAAATTTAGTGAGACCCTGCCTCAACATTTAAAAAGACGGGGATATAGCTCAGCAGCTCCTGGGTTCAATCCCTAGTACTGCTCACAAGAAATGTGACTGAGGATATGTGTTAGCTTTGTAACAAAAATATCAACCATAAAACATTTAGCCCTGATTGCCCTCTTCCTTAGCCCTCCATTGCATGATAAGTCCTATCTTTTGGGAAAATAAATCAAATCTTCTCATCGTTCCTGACCTGGCCAACACTCTGGCTGATCTCATGCTTGTGGCCATCTAGAGGTTTGATTTATTTCACATGTACCATTCTTTGGGCTGACATGTCATAGTTATAGAAAACACTGGGCTTGGAGTTCCACTAGACATGGGTTCAAACCTCAACTTTAAGTTGTTTCTTCATTCTGCTGCTGTAACTTTTTTTTCTTGGACATCTTTATATCTGCAAAACAAAATGAAAGACTATCAGATTGAGTTATCCATGACCAAATACCACTTTCACTGTTTCTGATTATATTTACAGTATTTCCATTGTTGACCTACTATTCATATCATCTGTTTTGCTTGATTTATTCACTGCTTCTAATTTTTCTTTGATGACCCTTTCTTTCAATGCATTTATTAAGGAAACACTTTATAACCAAAAGAGTGAACCAGATAGCTGCTTCAGGAAATGTTTCAAATGACACAGCTCAGTTTAGCTGGATTGTCTCACATCAGTGGGTTGCAGGAAGGAGTTTGTAAGGTCCCTACAGGTAAACTAAGTTTTCCAGCTTCTCCTTTGTAGAGTCTTCTCTTGTAGCATCATTAATTTGTTTTACTAAATTTGCAAAACAATAGGTACACCCATCTGAAACTATGACTGCAAGATACATTCCAAAGCCAAATGTAAATTATTTTTGGACTTCCCATACTTTTTCTCCCTATGATTTATGTGGCTAATGTAGAGTTGCTGGAACCATGTATTTTAAATCACTTCCTGAATGAAACAACCAGTGAGAAGAGAAGGAAGGGATTCTGTATTACTTTAGACATTTTCTTGCTTTCTTTCACTACTCATCACTGTATGGAACTCATGGGCATTTAATGAATTTACACTGAAAGAAAACTTTTTGATTTGTGCTAGTCTGTTAGACTCATTTCTTTCTTTCTTTTTTTTTTGGTACTGGGGATTGAATTCGGGTCCTTGCGCTTGCGGGGCAGGCAGCGGATCCACTGAGCTAAATCCCCGACCCTAGCCTCATTTCTTCTGATCAGCTAAAATGGTGCTTGTTTTCAGCAAAAATTTCTAGAAATCTAGAGCGTCTGCTAAATGAGATTGAGTGCTATTTCTAGGCTCATTGAATGTAGTGAGTCCCAGAGTTAGACAAATATTAACTGTAAATATTTACTGATACTACCTGCATTTAAAAAGGAGCACTGATGTTCCAATAAATTGACTTTATTAAGCAAAATAGTCCTTTTCAAAAATTATTTCCAAACATGATAATTGGTCATAAAAATACAGAGTGAGGACTGAGGTATGTGTGTGTGTGTGTGTGTGTGTGTGTATGTCACCTAAGGGATAATATTATCAGTAATACTGATTTCCTGAATATTAAAAAATAACATAAACAGAATAGTTATTCTGGGTATATATACATTTTCAGGTTCTTAGCCATGTCAGTCTTTAAAGTATTTTTAATGAATTATGAAAAATGCATTTTCTTTTCAATATGGTCTTTTTATTAGTATGTGTGATGCATATAATTACATTAGTTTTGGGGGATTAGTACATATATATATCATATCTTGATCATTTCTATCCCATTTTCCCTTTTTCCCCTTCCCCTGCCCTCTCCCTTCCCTAGATTCTCTTCCCTATCTGCAAAACATCTACCTACATGTTTTTAAAATTATCTTTCCTTTATTTTGCTCTTTAAATTATTTATACTTTTAGTTTCTCATATTAAAGTAACCATGCAATATTTAATCATCTATGTCTTGATTTATTGTACCCTAACATTGTGGTCTCAAGATGCATCCATCTTCCTACGAATGATTTGTTATGGCTTGTGTCCCAAGGCTCATGCAGTCATAGATGGGGCTTTTTCTGAGGTGGGTGAATCTAGAGTGTATGATGCTAAGATTAAGGGCGTGTGATTACTAAACCACTACTCCTGAGTGATTGGTTTGGCATTGCCCTAATCCCAGTAGTCTGAATAAGGTAAAAGGAGCAGAAAGATTCTGTTAAAGCCCCTTGCTGCTTTTGCTGCTTTTGCTGCTTCCACTGCCATGAACTGTTGCCCTTCTGCCACCCTGCCTTGAAGCCAGCTGATTAAGGACTAAAACTTCTACAAACTGTAAGCCAAATAAACCTTTCTCCCTTTAACTTTGAGTGGCAGATATTTTGTCTCAGCAATGAGACAAAAGTAACTAAGACATGATTCAAATTTATCCTTCTTTATGACTAAGTAATACTTAATT
The DNA here is from genome assembly GCF_053883595.1 of Heterocephalus glaber. Lineage (NCBI taxonomy): Eukaryota > Metazoa > Chordata > Mammalia > Rodentia > Bathyergidae > Heterocephalus > Heterocephalus glaber. The sequence goes on along the minus strand of NW_028258339.1, from coordinate 2,595,829 downwards.
GTGTATAAATGCCACACTTTTTTATGCATTCATCTGTTGATGGGCATACAGGCCCACTTCCAAGATTTAACTATTATGAACTGTGCTTCTACAAAAATGGGTGTGCATATAGCACTGTAGTATAATGACTTTAACTCTTTTGAGAAGCTATCCAGAAGAGGTGTAGCTGTGTCAAATGGAATTTCTATTTTTAGTTTTGTGAAGAATTTCCGTATAGATTTCCGTAGTGTTTGTATTAGTTTACGTTCCCACCAACAATGTAGAAGTGTTCTGTTCCTTTTTCCCCACAACCTTGCCAGCATTTATTGTTTATTGAGTTCTTGAAGATAGCCATTTTTACTGAAGTAAAATGCAATCTCAGTATTGTTTTGATTTGCATTTCCATAATGGCTAGTGAGCATTTCTTCATTTACTTATTGGTCATTTATATTTCTCTTTTCTTTTTTTTTTCTTGAGACAGTCTCGCTATGTAGCTCAGATTGGCCTTGAACCCATTATGTAGCCCAGGCTGGCCTCAAGCTTGTGGTGATCCTCCCGCCTCAGCCTCCCCAGTACTGGGATTACAGGTGTGTGCCACCATGCCCAGCTATACTTCTTCTTTGGAGAAGTATCTGTCTTACTGTCTTGTTGCTGTGACAAAATATCTGACACTCACAAGTTAAAGGAGGAGAGGTTTATTTTGGCTCACAGTTTGTAGAGGTTTTAGTCCATAGTCAGCTGGTTCCAAGGCAGGGCAGTGTGGCAAAGGAGCATAGCAGAGGAGAAACTACTCATGATTTGGCAGCAGGAAGCAGAGAGAGATCAAGGGAAGAAGGAGGATATATACCCTTCCAGACCACACCCACAGTGGCCCACCTCTTCCTATCAGGCTTCACCTCCCAACATCACACCCATCTATAAACCCATCAGTGGGCATCATCTAGTATCATACACACGTGATCCAGCCACCTCCCCAGAGCCCCACCTATGAACACATTGGGGCTTTGCAGGAGGACATATAGATACAAACCATAAATAGCAGTGTCTATTCATTTCAGCCCATTTTTTGATTTGGTCTTTTGGGAGGGGTGGTCAAAATTTTTGAGTCCTTTGTATGTTCTAAGTATTAGTCCTCTATCAGAGGAGTAGCTAGCAAAAATATTTTCCCATTCTGTAGGTTGTCTCTTTACTCTGTTGATTGTTTCTTTTGCTGTGCCAAAGATCTTCAATTTGATATGATCCCACTTGTTCCTTAGAATATTTCTAGTGCAAATGAGGTTCTGTTCAGGAAGTCCTTGCCTTTGCCTGTGTCTTCAAGTTGTTTTAGCAGTTTTTTTTCTTCCAGCAGACTCAGTGTTTCTGTTTCAATGCCTATGTCTTTGATCATTTTATTTTATTTTATTTTTAGTACAGTGTGAGAGATATGGTCTAGATTCATTCTTCTGCATGTGGCTAGCCAGCCCCTCCCCCCACCTTCATTGGTTAAAGAGGCTATTTTTTTCTCTAGTGTCTGTTCAGAAGACACTGTGCCCCATGCACTTTTAGCCATCTGATCTAGAACAAAGGGGCAAAAAACAAATGCTGGAGGTTGAGGATTCTTTATCCAGTATGTTTGGAACTAGAAGTGTTTCAGATTTGAGATTTTTTTTTTCAGATTTATGAATATTTGCACATACATACTGATAAACCTTGGGGATGAGACCCAAGTCTGCATATGAAATTCATTTATGTTTCACATACAGTGGCATACTGTATACTTATACTTATACTGTACATATATCCTGGAGGTAATTTTATACAATATTTTTAGTGTGCTTCCATTTGACTGTAAGCCATCACAGGAGGTCAGATGTAGAATCTTCCACTTGTAGCATATGTCAGTTCTCAAAAAGATTCAGATTTTAGGGCATTTCAGATTTTCAGTTTTCAGATTAGTGATGTTCAACCTTAAATAGATCTCCTTGAAGGATAAAATAAAGTAAATCAGATTAAGGCTGGGAAGCATTTTTTATCAGTCAGGTGGGAGCTAAGATCTAGAGTAAAGTGGAAGGGCTTTATTAAAATATAAAATTCATTTATTTGTTTGTTGCTTGAAGAGGATGTCTGTGCATGTAAATGACCAGCTTAGAGAGTCAGAGCGCAAGTGAGGTGAGAATGGAACACTTGGAAGGGTAGCTTTACTTGAGGTGTGAGAATTTAAGTATATTGAAGATGGTGTCTGAACTGGGCATGGTGGCACATGCCTGTAATCCCAGCACTGGAGAGCTGAGAAGGAGGATCAGCATGAGTTCAAGGCCAGGTTGAATTATATAACAAGACCCTGTCTCAACTCTGCCCCAAAATAAAGATGGTGTCTGGACTTCACATACATACATGGCCTGAACAGTGTGAAGAAGACATCTACATGAGGTAACAGTTCAGTTTTATGAGTCAGAACCTGGCAGGCATGTGGAGAGCATCTGTGCAGGGAACAAAGTTGGGAAGGATATGGGAGATTAGTTATATATAGGGCCATTGTTCAAGAAAGCTGAAAGAAATTAAGGGGGATAGGATCCAGATTTTCCATTGTTAGTAAAATAAAGTACATATATAGGAAGGGAAAAAACTAGATTGAACTCTGTCATGTTGGATTGAAATCAGAGTTGTCAGTGAAAACTTGTGTATATGTATGTGTACACATATGTATATGTTATATATGTGGTCAATACATGGAGATGGATATGAAAATATATATGAAAATGTGTGTACACTTGTTTGTGTATGTATATTTCCTACCTATGCCCACCAAAAGAGCCTGGGAACAGCAGCACCACAATACCAATGCATATACCTTGCATCCATATCTCATATTCTAAATACTGTCCTTGACTGCAAAGTCTCAAGTTTCCTGGAATAATAGATGAATCTAAGAGTGGAACACAAAATTACAAGATAAGTGTGGCATGTTTTTTTTTGATAGAGGTTAAAGTAATTCTCTAAGTATTATAGGAACATGCCACAAAGACAGAAACCAGCTTGAAAGAAGTTCCCACTGGCTATATTTTTTGAAAAATTGAACATGAAAAAAATGATATTCATTGAATAATATAGGAGTCTACTTATATAAATACGTAATGATTAAATGAGAGATTGTCTACAGAACAACTGGCTTGTAAATTTCTAGGGTGTCAACATTATGAACCTCAAGGAAAACGGGATTATTTCAGTTCTTTGGTATTTATTTAAGTATGCTTTGTGGCTTAAGATGTAGTCTACTTTGGAGAAAGTTCCATGAGCTGCTGAGAAAAATGTGTATTTTGTCGTTGGATGAAAAGACACTTTGTTTCATCCATTTGTTCGATGATGTGATTCAACTCTTTGCTTTTCTTTTTTGGTCTGGTTGATCTATTCATGTGACTATAATATTGAAGTTCCCCGCTATGATTGTTTTAATGTTTATAGACATTTTTTTTTTTTTTTTTTGGTACTGGGGATCGAACTCAGGAACTTGTGCTTGTGAGGCAGGCACCAGAACCACTGAGCTAAATTCCCAGCCCTAGACCTTTTATATTCAGTATTTTTTTGTTTTATGAAATTGGGTGCACCACCATTCCATGCATATATATTTACAATTGTTATCTCTTCTTGTTGAATTTTTTCCTTTACCAGTATGTAGTGACTGTCTTTGTCTCTTCCAATCAGTTTTGGTATGAAGTCCACTTTATTAGAAATTAGGATAGCTACTCTTGCTTGTGTTTCGGCTCCTGTTGCATGGAATATCATTTTCTATCCTTTTGCTTTCTGTCTGTGTGTTTCTTTGTGGATGAGGTGTGTCTCTTGGAGGCAACATCTTAGTTGGTTTTGTGCATTAGTTTTACTTTTTTTTTTTGGTACTGGGGATCAAACTCGGGACCTTGAGCTTGCGAGGCAGGTGGTGGAGCCACTGAGCTAAATCCCCGGCCCAAGTTTTTCCTTTTTTGAGACAGGGTCTTGCTATGTAGTTCAAGCTATGCTTGAACTCACTATATAGCCCAGGCTGGCTTTGAATTTGAGGCAATCCTCCTGCCTCAGCTACCCGAGTGCTGAGATTACAGGCATATGCCACCACGCCTGGCAGGTTTTTTTATTTTTTGATCCAATCTTCTGATCTGTGTCTTTTGATTTTGGCGTTAAGATCATTTATATTCAGAGTTATTACTCAAAGGTATTTATGAATAGATATTTCTCAGAAGAATAAAAAATCACCAATAAATAGATAAAAAATGCTTGGCATTTTTAGGCATTAGAGAAAAGCAATCAAAACAATAATTCCATTTTATTCCAACAAGAATGGCTGTTGGGCCTGGGATTTAGCTCAGTGGTGCAGCCAGCTGCCTCGCAAGCACAAGGTCCTGAGTTCGATCCCCGTACCAAAAAAAAAGAAGAGAAAAGAATGGCTGTTACCAAGGACTCAAGAAACAACAAATGCTGGTGAGGTTGTAGGGAAAAACGAACCCTTCTACATTGCTGGTGGGAATATAAACTCATATAACCACTGTGGAAATCAATATGGAGATTCTTCAAAAACTAAAAACAGAAATTCCATTTGACAGAAAGACATAGTGGCACACACCTATAATCTCAGCACTTGAGAGGCTGAGGCAAGATAATGGTTGCGAGTTCGAGGCCAGTTTAGGCTACATAATGAGTTCAAGGCTAGTCTGCCCTGCATAGCAAAACCCTGTCTCAAAAAAGAAGAAGAAAGGGCCGGGGATTTAGCTCAGTGGTTCTGGCGCCTCCTCACAAGTGCAAGGTCCCAAGTTTGATCCCTGGTACCGAAGAAACAAAAAAAAAAAAAAAAAGAAAAGAAGAAAGAAGGAGGAAGAGGAGGAGGAGGAGGAGGAGGAGGGAGAGGAGAAAGTCCATTTGACACAGCTATACCTTTTATGGGTATCTTCCCAAAAGAGTTAAATATATCATTATAGTAATACATGAATACTCACATTTATAGCAGCTTAATTCATAATGGCTAAGTCTTGGAAGTGGCCTATATGCCAATCAACAGATGAGTAGATAAAGATAGTGTAGTATATATACACAATGGAGTGCTACTCTGCCATAAAGGATAAATTTGAATCATTTGTAGGAATACAAATACATCTTGACAATATAATGCTAAGTAAAATGAATCAGACACAGAAGATTAAATAATTGCATAGTTTTTCTAATATGAGACCCAAATGTATAAATAATTGAATAAGCAAAATAAAAGAGATATGATAAGAAACAGAGAAGTAGACTCTGTGGAGGTGGGAAGAGGATCTGGGGAAGGAGGGAGAGCGGAGTGGGGAGGGTGTGAAAAAACGACCAAGATAATATATATATAAATATAAATATATATATATAAATATAAATATATATATATATATATATCAATTCCCCAAGATGAATATAGTTATTATATGTTGCAAAGATATAAAAAAACCCAGGATCTGTTCCAGGTAGCTATTTCATATGGGTATTCCTCTGTCACTTTTCAGAAAATCTGTCTTTTCCTAAATTTTGACTCCTATCCAATATCAGTTGAGAAATTGAGGGAGTGGGAGAGAATTAGCAATCAATATAGACATGTTGATGGTTTCAAAGAATATGCTGATGTCACATTCAAAGCCAAGAGCAGAAAACACTGACAGAAGAAAGAAGATTCTAGCTCAGTGGTACAGCACTTGCCTTGCAGGCATGAGATCCTAGATCTAGCCCCAGCACCACAAACCCAACCCAACCCAATCCAACCCAGTCGAAGGTTAAGGACTATATTTCCAGAAAGGAGGACATCTTTGTTTTAAAAAATAAATTTTATTGTATCCCATTCCACCCCAGTCTTCTCCCCTCCCTATGTACAAAAGCTTTGTTTCCATTTTTTCCTTCTATTTTTTTCTTGTCCTTTCCTTCCTTTCTCCCTCCTTCCTCCCTTGTTCCTCTTCCCATTTGAACACTTTCTTCCCATTTCCCAACAGCCATTATATATTTCAGTCCTTATTTCCACGTTTGGTTTCTCACACCAGAGAAACAATGTGGTATTTAAACATGTGTGTCCGATTTATTTCACTTAGAAGTATAGTCTCAAGGTTCATCCATTTAGCTATAAATGTCTGAAGCTCCATTGTATAAAAACATCACATCTTTATCCACTCGGCAGTTGATGGGCATTTGGGTTTCCAAGATTTTTCTTTTCTTTTTTTTTTTTTTGGTACTAGGGATTGAACTCAGGACCTCATGCTTGTCAGACAGGCATGTTGTCAAGATTTAGCTATTACAAACTGTGCTGCTATAAACATGGGTGTGCACATATCATATAGTATGATGCTTTTAATTCTTTCAGGAAGATACCAAGAAGAGGAACAGCTGAGTTAAATGGAACCTCTGGTTTTAGTGGTTTTTGTTTTTTTTTTTTGGTACCAGGGATCGAACTCGGGAACTTGCGCTTGCAAGGTACACGGCAGAACCACTGAGCTAAATCCCTGGCCCTAGTTTTAGTTTTTTGAGGAATCTCCACACTGATTTCCATAGTGGTTGCACCAGTCTGCACTCCCACCAACAGTGGAGAAGGGTTCCTTTTCCCACGGCCCAGCCAGCATTTGTTATTGGTTGATTTCTTGATAGCAGCCATTCTTTCTGGAGTGAGATGGAATCTCAGCATCCTTTTAATTTGCATCTCTCAAATGACCAGTGATGTTGAACATTTTTCATATGTTTATTTGCCATTTCTAATTCTTTATCTGAGAAGTGTCTTTTTATTTCAGATGCCCATTTTTGTATTAGGTCTTTAAATGTGTGGGGGGGTCTGATTTTTTTTGAGTTTTTTATATATTCTAGATAATAGTCCTTTATCTGAATAGCTGGTAAAATTTTTTTCCCACTCTGTGGGTTGTCTCTTCACTCTGTTGGTGGTTTCTCTTGCTGTGCAAAAGCTTTTTAATAAGATAAGATCTCAGTTGTTGATTCTTTGTACTATTTCCCTTGTGGTTTGGGTTTTGTTCACGAAGTCTTTGCCTAATCCTATGTCTTCAAGAGTTCTACCCATTCTCTCTTCCAACAGATTTAGTGTTTCTGTTTTAATATTTAAATCTTTGATCCATTTCGATTTTAGGTTAGTGCATGATAACAGATATAGGCCTAGTTTCAATCTTCGGCATGTGGAAAGCCAGTTTTTCCAGCACCATTTATTAAAGAGGTGGGCTGAGGATTTAGCTCTGTGGTGCTGCTGCCTGCCTCGCAAGCGCAAGGTCCTGAGTTCAATCCCCGGTACTGGGGGAAAAATAAAAGATGCTATCTTTCTTCCAATGAAGGTGTTTGGCTCTTTTGTCAAAGATAAGGTGGTTGAGTACAGGACAGCATCTTATAAGAGGAAAAAATCATGATGTAAGTACTTACCCTCAGTTGTAGTTATTGCGTGTTATATGTGTATGTCTGTGGCCCTGTGTGCTGCTAACAGTGAGTCATTCTTATAAATAAAATAAATGACAATATGTTTTTATTCATAGTATACTCTACACAAATCTAGTAGTGTTCCAAGAAACAGGCTTTGGTAGTGAAGTAAGTGCATAAGTTGGCACTTTTTGTCATGTGATTCTGTGTAGTGCTGTTAATTTTGCCTAGTACATCCAAATGTTACATTATATGAATACTACCCAACAAGTGTTTGCTGGTTTTATCCTTCCCGGGTGTTGCAGTATTCAGTATAGGGTACAGTTATTTGTAAAACAGACGAAATATTTTCACCTTTAAAAAGGAAATAAACTTGGCTGGGGATATAGCTCAATGGCACAGCGCCTTCCTGGCAAGCTTGAGGCCCTGAGTTTGATTCCTAGTAAAAAAACAAAACAAAAAACCCCAAAAAACAAAAAAGAAGGAAATAAACTTACATGAGTTAGCATGTGACCTAAAGTCCAAAGTGATGATTCTTATAGATTCGCTGTTAACAATGTCATCAGTATCAACACAGAATGAAAGAATAAACAATGAGTAAAAATACTTTTTTCTGGATGACAGGAGTGATGACAGAGAGAACTAAGATTTTGTATATGTTGTTAGTAATAAGAAAAATAAAATTACTAGTCTTATGTTTTGTCCAGTTCCCTAGAAGTGAAAGCTGAGACAGGGAATTTAAAAATTCCATTAGTGAGGAGTTGCTGTCAGGAGAAGGTGAAGGAAGCAGCATAGAGAAAGAGGAAAAGTCCAGCAAGGATGAATTATTGGTGGCAGGAAAGGAACTCGACTGAGCTTGCAAAAAATCATAAAAAAGTATCCCAAGATCCACTTAATCCACACAACAAAGTTGGCTTTTATACCTGAGAAAATGGTGTTATGATCAATAATTTTATACGTTAATTAGCACCTTGGGGTAAATTTGACTCCTTCCCTTCCCTACAATATATAGTAAAAAAATGGTGTAACCTATTACTTAGTTCACATTTGCACAGATTAGAAGCTATTTGTTTATACTACAGGATAGTGAGAATGCATGTCTTTTACTTATAAATCATACCATTAAGCACACAAATAGTTCCCTTAGATTATCTGTTCTCCTGATTTCAACCACTGCCTTGATGTCAATTCTCAAATCTTTGCCACCCAATCTTCATCTCATCTGGCTTACACAGCATCATTTTTTTTCTGTCTCACTATCACACAATGAGTCAGACTTAGTTCCTAAATTCCTTAGTTCCTAAATGTCACTCACACTTAAGTCAGGCTGCTCACTTTATCACAAATGAGGTATTATGAAATTGAGCACATGATTTGGTGTTTCCCTTGAAAAAAGTATTGACTAGGCAAGTTACTTAGCATTTCTGAGCTTCGAATTCTTCATCTGCATTAGTTACAATGCCTTGGCATAGAAATGTTGGAAAAATTAGGTGGGCGTGTTGATCCATGCCTGTAATTCCAGCACTCTGGAAGGTGAGGCAATTGTGAGTTTAAGGCCAGCCTTGGCTCCATAGTGAGATCAAGTTCAGCCTGGGGTATGTAGCAAGAGCCTGTTTTAAAAAGAAAAAAAGCCAACCTTTGTAGCACATGTCTGTAATCTCTGTAATCTCACCACACCCTGGGATGCTGAAGCAGAAAGATTGCAGGTTTGAGGCCAGCCTGGGCAACTTAGTGAGACCTTGTATCAAAATAAAAACATAAAAATGAGTGGAGGTGTAGCTCAGTGGTAGAACATGCCAACATGTGTGAGGCCCTGGGTTCCATCTCCAGTACTGGAAAAAAGAATAAAATACTGATACATTGTGCAATGTGGATGAACCTTGAAACATTATGCTAAATCAAAGAAATCATACACAAAAGGCTGTACACTATATGATTCCATTTAAATGAAATATCTAGTGTCAGCAAATCTATAGAGACAGAAAGTACAATAGAGGTTACCAACGGCTGAATGATGGAAATTTATTGTTTCCTGGGTATAGAATTTCTGTTTGGGATGATGCAAGAGTTCTGGAAATGGATAGTGATGATGGTTGAACAGCGTTGCATATGTACTCAATGCTACTGAATTGCATACTTTAAAATCATTAAGTGGTAAATTTTATGGCATATGCGGGGGGAGAAAAAGTAGTGAGGAGTTGGGAGGTCACTGTTATAATCCTCCTGCTTTTCCTTCTGTGCAGGAGCCATGGATAATAGAGGCTTTCAGCAGGGGAGTTTTAGTAGCTTCCAGAGCAGCTCCAGTGATGAAGACTTGATGGACATACCAGAAACAGCTATGGATTTCTCCATGAGAGATGATGTTCCTCCTCTAGACCGAGAAATAGAAGGTATCATTACTGCTGATGACCATTTCTTTTTAAAAAATTATTTCAATTTATGTACAATAAAATTAATTTATGTTCAGGCACACAGTCCTGTGAGTATTAACACATACCTAGATTCTTTTTTTTTTTTTTTTGGTACCAGGGATCGAACTCGGGACCTTTGCACTTGTGAGGCAGGTGCCGAACCACTGAGCTAATCTATGGCCCTACCTAGATTCTTTTAATCACCATCACCGACAGGAAGCAGTTCAACTCCTTAAAAAATTCCTTTTTTGCTACCTCTTTGTACTCAGGCCTTCCTTTTCCATAACCCCTGGAACTACTGATCTTTCCCCTTCTGTAATTTTTTTTTCTTTTCAAGCACATCATATACATGGGTACATGTCCTCTTTTGAGACTGACTTATTTTATCCAGCTTAATGCCTTAGAAATTTATCTTTTTCTTGATAGGTAGCATATCCAGGAGTGGGATGGCTGACTTATATGATAAATATATGTTTAACTATATAAGAAAATTCTGAACTATTTTCCTTGTCTTAAGAAAAGTTTTTAAAATAAACAGAGTATATCTATAAAGTGAAAATTCTCTTCATTGGTTATTTGGTTACCCAATCACATCATTCTCTTCAGTGACTATGAGTATGATTGTACTATAGTTTATGTAACCAAGCTTTTATGAATGCACATTTTAATTTTTTCTCATCTTTTGCTATTACAGACAATATTGCAATTATCAATTTTGTGGGTGTGTGTATATATGTCTATCTTTTAAAGACATGAGAACATTTTTTAGCATGAGTGTATGAGAGAACTTATTTCTCCTATAACCTCTCCAGTGCTGAGTATTATTATTATTCATCTCTACAGTATGATAGGATGAATAATTTCTTCTATTGTTTTAAATTCCATTTTACATTAACTTTTAATTAATGAAGTTGAACATAGTTTCATATATTTACTAAACATCTTAATTTCTTTTTTGGAAGTTTTCTATTTATATATTATTTTTATAATGGGATGATTATCATTTCTTATTTATTTATTGGAGCCCTTTGTGTACTTTTTTTTGTAGTCCTGGAGATTGAATCCAGGTCCTTCACACTGAGCTACATCCCCAGCCTTTTTTATTTTTTATTTTGAGACAAGGTCCTGCTAAATTACCCAGAGTGGCCTTGAAGTTGTGATCCTCTTGTCTTAGCCTCACAGAGTGCTAGGAGCCCTTCATATATTATTACTAATCCTTTATCTAATGTAGGTTAAATGTACATTTTTTCTACTTCTTTGTCTTTTAAACTTTTTTATTGTAGTACTGGGGATGGACCCAGGAGTGCTCTACCACTGAGCTACCTCCTCAGTACCCCTATTTTGGGGATGAAGGATGAGATGGGATCTCACTGTGTAGTTCAGTCTGGCCTTGAACTCACTGTGTATCCCAGGCTGGCCTCAAACTTACAGCAATCCTCCTGCTTCAGCCTACTGATGCTGAGATTATAGGTGTGTACCACCACACCCAGCAACTTTCTTTTTTTAATTTGTAAATATTTTTAGATTTTTTTATAGCCAGGTGTAAACTCTCATGGGGTCATAGGTGGGGCTTTTTCAGAGGTGGCTGGATCTAGAGTGTGTGAAACTGGGATTGATTCATTGTGCAATGCTAGGATCAAATGCACTAGGATTAAGAGTGTGAGTGCTACCTGCCCTGAGTAGCCTGGATAAGATATAACGGATAGAAAGAGCAGTGATTGTCCCTTGTTGCTTTGCTACCTTTTGCCTGCCACGAACTGTTTCTCCTCTGTAATATGTGTCTGCCACCCACCCTGCCTTAGAGCCAGCCGATTATGGACTGAAACCTCTACAAACTGAACTAAATAAACCTTTCCTCTCTTAACTTGTGGGTGTTGGGTATTTTATACCAGCAACAAGAAAAGTTACTAAGACACCAAGGGTACACTATATCACTTTTTTTTTTCTGGTAACTTTTGAATTTCTTATTGTATTTACAAAGGACAGTATCACTTTAAGATTAAATTTGTATAATTACTTGAAAACTGCTGGCTGGTTCTTTCACTGGAATTGCCATTTTCAAAGTAAAATCTGAGGACAAGGAAGTACTAGCAGAAATCATTCCTTAGCAAATTCACACTGAGGGCATATGACTTTGTAGACACATTGCTAGGTTCTGGAAATTAGCAAGAGTTTAAGACGCTATCCCTGCCTTCATTTAATTGATTCTGGCTAGCTAAACAGCTACACAAAGTACTTACAATACCTAGGCATAGTGGCACATGCCGGTAATCCCAGTACTCTGGGAGGCTGAGGCAGGAGGGTCACAAGTTCAAGCCTAGCTTAGGCAATTTAGCAACTTAGCAAGACTCTGGCTCCAAATAAAATTTTTAAAGGGCTGGGGATGTAGATCAATGTGAAGGCCATGGGTGTAGTCCCTAGTACTGCCTCCCCCAAAGTACTTATAAATAATGCTTACCTCTTAGAGTTGTTTTCAGGGTTTTGTGAGATATATAGTGCTCATAATTAGATTTGGAATTTTCTTTTACTATAGCAAACATTATTGACACAATTGGTGAAACCAAATACAGCAACAAATTATAGGATCAATAGTTACCTTCTGGTTTGCATCATTATACTAGAGAGATAAGTACTTGTATTTTTTTTCAGCAGATACAAACTGAAATATTTAGGCACAAAGGAATGTTCTAACTAGGCATGGAGTTATATGCTCAATAAAATATTAGCTATCAGCCAGGAGTTGTGGTGTGCCTGTTGTCACAGTACTTGGGAGGCTGAGGTAGGAGGATCGCTTGAGCCCAGAAGTTTGAGGCTAGTCTGGACAACATAGTGAGATCTTATCTCCAAAAATGTTAGGTATTATTATTACAATGGTACCTTGGTTCATGAACTTAATTCTTTCCACGATTCTGGTCACAGAATTTGTTCCACGACTCTGGTCAGAACAAATTCTGTTACCAGAATCGTAGAAAGAATTAAGTTCATGAACCAAGGTACCGCTGCATTATTATTATTATCATTAGTGCTATAATCCTATATTACAAATGTTACAGTTCTTACAGTAAGTTAGCAGAGGAATCATTCCATGGGTATGTATCTGTATATATGTGAAGGACTGGAGAAGAGTTCACAGAAAATTTGTATTAGAGTAAGGCCTCGAAAGATTAGTTGTTTAGTACAAAAAGCATTCCAGACAAAAAGCAAGCTTTTACAGAGATAGCAACAGGCATAACAGGGCTGGGGATTTAGCTCAATGGGGCTGCACCTGCCTCGCAAAGGCAAGGTCCTGAGTTTGATCCCCGGTACGGCAAAACAAAGCAAAGCAAAACAAAACAAAACAAAAAAACAGGCATAACATACAGAGGTATAACGAGGCAGAATGGAAGCCTAAATAGGCAAGTTGTAGCCTTAAATGTCATGCTAAGACATTTGAATTAACTTTACTGTCAATTGTGAGGCAAAGCTCCTTCAAACATTCATTCAACAAATCGTTTTTTGAGCACCTACTATGAATGAGACACTGTTGTAGATACTAGGGATACAGAATGGTGGGATTAAGACAAATAGTCTCCTGGAGCTCAGATCTAATAGAGGAAAATAGTTAATGAATAAATAGAGTCATCTGTTGGTGTCTAAGGGGGGTTGGTTCTAGGACCCCCAAGGATACTAAAATCTGTGGATGCTTGAGTCCCTCATATAAAATGGCATGGTATTTGCATGGAACCTATGCGCGTCTTCCCGTACACTTTAAATCATCTCTAGATTACTTATAATACCTGATACAAAGAAATGCTATGTAAATTGTTGTATTGTTTAGAGAATAATGACAAGAAAAAAAGTCTGTGCATATTCAGTACAGGCACACTTTTTTGTTGTTTCTGTGTGTGTGTGTGTGTGTGTGTGTGTGTTATTTTGGGGTTTTTTTGTTTGTTTTTCATTGGGGATTGAACCCAGGGCTTTCACACTGAGCTGCATCCTCAGCCCTTTAAATTTTTTTTTATTTGTAGACATGATATCCCTAAGGTCCCTAAATTGCCCAGGCTGGGCTCAAACTTGCAGTCTTCTTGCCTCATTATAGGCATATGCTACCGTGTCCAGCTCAGGCACAGTTTAAAAAAATTTTTTTTTGTTAGTCCATGGTTGAATCCACAAATGTGGAACCTGTGTATTTGGAGAGAAGATTGTGGACAGCTTACATAGTTAATTACCCATTGGAATAAGTATTAGAATGGAAATTAACAAAATGAGAATAGATGGTAACTAGGGAATAACACTTTAGTTAGGCAAATCAAGGAAGGCTTCTCTGAGAAGATGACAAACTTGGGCTGAACTTAACAGTGTGAGATCCATAGATTAAAAAGGATGATGAGAAATTTGCCTGTGAAAGATAACTCAGGCAAGTTACAGCAGGGAATAGTCCCAAATTTAAAGTTCATGAGAGAAGTGCTCATGGTTTTATGTTGAATGTTTTCTCTTATTTTCCTACTTCTACAACAGGGAACTGTGTTTGCATATCACTTCTACTTACATGTATTTATAACCATTGTGTGTCAGTTCTGTCAGTGGTTCTAGGAAAGTGGTTAGTTATCCTTATATTGAAACCTATATCTAAGCCTTCTGTTAGACCAGAGGAGCCTAGTTTAATCATTATAGTTTCTAATAGAAAATGGACTTAATCTAGCATCAGCATCAACAAAGTACTTTGTTGTTTTTGTTGCAGTACTGGGTATTCAACCCAGGGAGTGATTAGCTACATCCTCAGCCGTTTTTATTTTGAAACAGGGTCTCTCTAAATTGCCCAAACTGGTCTTGAACTTGTGATCTTCCTGTCTCAGTTTCCCAGGTAGCTGGGATTACAGGTGCACCACTATACCTGGCTACCAAAGTACTTTTTGTGTATTCACATTACTCTCAGTAGATGATTGGGATAAGAGACTTTATTATTCCCATTTTGTAAACTAAAAAACTGAGGCAGAACAAGATTTTTAACATTGTCTGTGATTGTAGAATGTGTTTTTACGTGAGTAGTCTTTCACCACTTTTCACTTGCTTTTATAGGAGAATGATTGCTTGTGGTTTACAAGAGCTGACTGAAATAATGAGGCTGCTTTCCATGAGCCCTACACGAAAATCCATCCATTTACTATATGCTGTAGTGGTGGAATTTTCTTGCTTTGGTTCCAAATTGTTCTTACTTTACTTAATATTTTAGCATGGGATTTCCTTATATAGACAGTACCAGCAAAAAAGGTCACAAAGTCTTTGATATGTGTTGGTAATACTGTACATAAAATACTACATTTTGTACTGGGCACAATAGCACATACTAAAAAGATTAGTTAGAGGGAGGCTGAAAGGCAGTAAAAGTGGTTCTTGTTTTCCAGATGGCTAGAGGAATTGATTTATGAGGAATGAATAAATAAATTATGCATGACATGACTAAATGCATCTGAGGTAGTGTTATAGTAGTCTGTAAATTAGAAGAAACATAAATACAGAGATCTGAAAGCAGCAGAGGGGGAAGAAAATAAGAAAACATTCAGCTGTTGTCAGACTCCATCTGTTCTAACTTGTCTGCTTCTGCAGCCTAGCCCGCATGGCCAACATTGAATTCATTCATTTGTTCATTCAATATTTATGGAATATTCAGATGTGAGCCCAGTACTGTGCTGTTTTAGTAATGTTCTTTGATTCCCTTCTTTCCCTCACCTCCTTGTCTTTTTACCCAGTGTGCCTTAACCACTGAATGAGGAGACATTTCTGACAGAGGGTGCAACATAAGTAAAGGCACAGCAGCATGAGAATGCCTTTTGAATTCTAGAAACACAGAGTCTGTGTATCTAAGATCTAAGGCTTTTGGGGTGGAGAGAGTGGTGGCCATGGGAGTAGAAGGGAGGACAGTAAGAGATATGGCAGGATATCTATCTAGAAATCTGGGCAGGGTCACATTATGTACATTTTGGGACCTTATCTTGTAACCAAGACATCATCAAATGATTTAAAAGCAGAGAAATTATGTGATCAGATTTGAGTTTTTAAGACTTGGAAGCCTGGAGGGAATGAGAGGAAAGGTCCCTTGACGCCTGGAAGACCAGTGAAACTGTTGTTGGTGTTTTTTTGTTTTTTGGGTTTTTTTGGTACTGGGGATTGAACTCAGGACCTTGCACTTGTGAGGCAGGCGGCGGAACCACTGAACTAAATCCCTGGCCCTCTCTTATTGTTTTTGTTATATAACTTTTTTCTCCTTTTGTTTGACAGTATCATATTCATTTTATAAGTCTTTATCAAGTTAATTATCATAAGCACAGATTAACTGTTATTGTTTTAAAAGTCTAGGCAATAGCCAGCCAGGCATATGCCTATAATCCTAGCACTCAGGAGGCTGAGGCAGGAGGATCACTGCAAGTTTGGAGCCAGCCTGAGCTATGCAGTGAGCTCAAGGCCAGCTTGAACTGCATAGACCTTGTCTCAAGAAACAAACAAAAAACCACAAATCTAGGCAAGCGATCAAAAGGGCTCAATGAAGAAAACAGGAATGGAATGGGAGAAATAATAGTTTTGGACAAATTTCAGAGGGAAGATCCATAGGCCCAGTTAGATATGGGGGATAACATAAAAATGAATCAGGGATGACCTCAAAGCCTAAGTTTATTATGGGGTAGGATATATTTCCCCATATCACTTGCTGAGTTTCAACATAACCTCCCAGTGTCCCAGAGAAGGAAAAAATTCTAATCGTCAAATGTAGTAGAATGAAAAAAACGATTTGGCTTGAAATCCACCAAGTTCATTTGTGAATTAAGTTCAGTTTGCTCTGCCACACTGTAAAAAAGAGTTTTTCTCCAGGAAAAAAGTAAAAATGAAGGCAGACATCTTGGGCTCCAGCACATAGAGAAAGCTGCCATCATAACCTCAGTTAGGTTTTCCCCAAAGCAACTGTGTGGATTGTGTACAGAGAAGAGAAAGTACTTTGGATTCCATCTTCTTCACAATAATGAAACTTTTCTAAACTTACTCTGGGAAAATGGCCTTTACTTTTTGAATTTGGGAAAAAAAAGCAGCCCATGTCTAAAGCTCTGTGGGGCCATAAACCATGTCATTTCATATGCTGAATTTTAAAAATGACTCCTATGATATTGTCCATAGGCTTTAAAGACTTTTTTTTTTGGTACTGGGGATGGAACTTGGGTCCTTCCGCTTGCGAAGCAGGCGGCAGAACCACTGAGCTAAATCCCTGACCCCCTTTAAAGACTTTCTTTAAGTTACTTCATAGGAAAATGTGTAGATTTTAGTATTAGGCTCTAATCTTTTCCCTGTTTACTTTTATGTTTTATTAGCTAAAGTGCATACTTTATTCAGATTTACTTAGAGTTTACTTGCTGTCTCTCTGGGATGTTCTGTTACGTGGAGTCATCATGTCTTCCGTAGGCTTCACATCACACCATATCATGGCTTCATGCTTTTGATTGTAACTTTGATCGCTTGGCCGATTTGCTGTTTGTCAAGTTTCTCCACTGTGGTACTGGGGTTCAAACCCAAGGCTTCATTCATGCCAGGCAAGGGCTTTACCACTGAGTTATGCACCCAGCTTGAGATTTTAAATTTTGGTATCTTTTGTTTGTGTGTGGGGGGGGGTTGTGCGTAGGTGCTGGGGATCAAATCCAGGGCTTCACATGTGCTAGCTAAACACTGCCACTGAGCTATACCACCAACCCATGAAATATTTATTTATTTATTTATTTATTTATTTATTTATTTATTTATTGAGACAGGATCTTGCTATGTAGTTCAGGCTGGCCTTGGTCTCATAGTGATGCTCCTACCTCAGGCTTCCAATTGCTGGGACAGACATGCACCACCACACCTGGCTGAAATTTTTAATTTTAATAAAGACCAACTTATCAATTTTTTTCTTTTCTAGCTCATCCTATTGGTGTTATATCTAAAAAGTAATCACTGAACCTAGGATCATATAGATTTTCTCATATGTTATTTCTTAGAAGTTTTGTAGTTTTGCATCTTACATTTTGGTTAGTTATCCAGTTTGAATTAATTTATGTAAAAGGTGAAAAGTCTTTGTCTAGGTCCTCTTTCTTTCTCCTTTTCCCTCCCTCCCTCCTTCCTCCCTCCCTTTCTTGAGACAGACTCTCACTTTGTCACCTATGTTGGCCTCAAACTCATAGGCTCAAGCAGTTCTCCTGCCTCAACCTCCTGAGTAGCTGGGACTACAAGTGTGTGTGCCTGTAGGTCTCTTTTTCACATATGTATGCCCAGTCTTTGCAGCACAGATTGTTGAAAACACTGTCTGTTCTCCATTGAATTGCCTTTGCACATTCATCAAATACTAGTTGACTGTATTTGTGTGGACCTATTTTTGGGCTCTCTGTTCCCCTGGTTTTGTACATCTTTTCTTTTGACAATGTCCTGCTGTCTTAATTACTGTAACTTTATATTAAATCTTTTAAATGGGTAGTGTGAGTCCTCCAACTTTGTTCATCTGCAGTATTGTATTGATTATTCTAGGAGTTTTGATAACCACAGGAGATTTGGAATATCTTTATAGTAGCTACAATATAACTTGCTTGAGTTTAGAGTGGGATTGTGATTAGGTTGTGAAGGATTGATATCTTAATAATACCGAGTCATTCAATGAATAAAATATTTCTTTAGATCTTTGATTTCTTCCATCAGTATTTGTACTTTTCTGCATATAAACACTACATATGTTTTCTTTTCGTCTTCTTCTTCTTTGAGACAGGCTCTTGCTGTGTAGTTCAGGCTGGCTTCTAACTTGTGATCCTCATGCCTCAGCCTCCTGAGTACTGGGATGGCGGGAGTGTACCACCACACCTGGTCCTATATACTTTTTTCTTAGATTTATGCTTACTCATTTAATTTGGGGGTACTATTGTAAATGGCATTTTAAAAATTTGCAGTTCTAACCCACTGACAACATAGAAAAGGAGTGTTGTTACATTATTGTCAAATGTTTCTTGATGTCAATTGATACAATCATTTTTCTTCACAGACCTATTGTTATGTTGGATTACATTGATTTTTGGAATGCTGAACAAGATTTGCATACCTGGAATAAATCTCTTGATAGTGGTGTATAATTCTTTTTATGTATACATTGTTGGTTGTACTTATTTATTACATTTTGTGGTACTGGTGATTGAACCTGGGGTCTTTGAACTGAGCTATATCCCCAGCCCTTTTTATTTTTTATTTAGAGACAAGGTCTCACTAAGCTGCCCAGGCTGGGCTCAAACTTGTGATTCTCCTTCCTCACTGGGCTTGTTGGATTTTATTTGCTAATATATTTTGAGTTTTTTTACATCTGTGTTCATAAGGGTATACTGGTCTGTAGTTGTTGTTTTGTTTTATGTTTTGTTTTGTACTGGAGATTTGAAACCAGGGTTCTCACACTGAGCTACATCCCCAGCTCTATTTTAATTTTGAGACAGAGTCTTGCAAAGTTGCCCATACTGGGCTTGAACTTGTAGTCTTCCTGCTTTAGCCTCCCACAGTCTGGCAGTACAGATATACACTACCATGCCTGATTTGTAGTTCTCCTTTCTTTTAATATCTTTATTTGGTTTTCATATGGAGTAATGTTGACCTCATAGAGAAAGTTAGGAAGTTTTCATCCTGCTGCTGTTTTCTGGAAGAGATTGTGAAAAAATGATATTATTTCTTCCTTAAGTGTTTGATAAAACACTTGCCAGTGATACTATCTTCCTAAGATACGTAGAAGCTTAGGATATTGATTTTGGGTCTTTCTTATTTTCTAATATGTACACCAAATGCTATAAATTTCCCTCTAAGCACTGTTTTTTATGCATCCCACAAACTTTGATATGTTATATTTTCATTTACTTCAAAATATTTTAAAATTTGGGCTGGGGATTTAGCTTAGTGGTTTTGCTGTCTGCTGCGCAAGTGCAAGGACCCGAGTTTGACCCCCCCCCCATACACTCCCCCCATTTTTAAAAAAATTTGTCTTGAGGTCATTTTGACCCATAGTTTCTTTGGAAGTATATTGTTTAATTTCCAGTTATTTGGGGCATTTTCCAGATGTTTTTCTGTAACTGTTTTTAGTTTAATTTCATTTTGTTAGAATTTATGGCAATCTGGCTAGGAGTTGGGTTAAATTTACCATTTGGCATAATTAATTGTCAGAGGGGTCAAATTTCTATAGTGTCCCTGGCTTATCTTTCTTGATTCTGAGTTTCCTTCTATACACGTCCTCTAGAGAGTCCATGTCTTTCAACTCTATAATTTACTGTTATTATACTGAAGCCCTGTTGGTGTGGTGGTAAAGTATGGGGATGAAGTCATTTTATAATTTTTTTTTCGGTTTTTTTTGGGGGGGGTGTCTTTTTTTGAGAGCAGGTCTCCCTATGTAGTTCAGGCTGGCCTTGATTTCACTATGTACCCCAGGATGGCCTGGAACTCGAGGAGATCCTCTTGTCTCAGCCTTCCCCGTGCTGGAATTACAGGTATGCAGCCATAATTTTACAATCTTCTGATTCATTCTTGGTGTTTTATTGGTACTGTGCCTTGTGGCCATGACCTTTGCAAGTTTTTCTCTGGTGGTATAGCTTTTGTTCTCCCTGCCTTCACTCCTGTCCTGACTGGGGCACTCACAATGTACTTCCTTGAAGAGCAGGCTCTCCTGGAATACGTTTTTCCCCTGTAGGTGATACTGGACAGCTAGAAGAGGCCTGGAGTAGGAGGAATGCCCTTCCCCCAACTGGGATAAGGCTTAGGCAAAGTAAAACTATTTTCCCTGGAGCATAGGCCTTTGTTATGAAGAAATTTCTGGACTTATTTCACAGTCATTACTCTTCCCCTCCCCTAGTCCTAGCCAGGAAGGGATCTTTCTTGGATCTTCACTGTGAGAACTTAGCGAGGCTCCTGGAAGTAGGGCTTTGGTGTGGGAGCCCCCATACTATGGACCTAAGGAGTTTCATAGACTCAGGAGAATCTCAGACTCCTGCTAGTCCATATACAGCCTTCAGCGGTTCATCCAAGTTAATTCAGCGGTCCTACCAGTTTGCAACTCCAACTTTTTCTACTCTAGGTAAGCAAATCTCAGCTGTGTCTTTTTGGATAAGCTTATGCCTTCAGATTTTGGGGTGTCAGTTTCCTCTGCAATCTCAGTTCTCTGATGGACCCAGGAAAAATCATTCATTTTTCAGTTTTTCCAAGCTTTTCTTGTTTTTTTTTTTGTACGGGGGATCGAACTAGGGACCTTGCGCCTGCAAGGCAGGCGGCAGAACCACTGAGCTAAATCCCCGGCCCAGCTTTTCTTGTTTTAAGGATAGGCATTTTAAGTTCTGAGCTCTTTACCTGTGGAGCCAAATTCAGAAGCCCCCGTTTACGTTTTAGTCAGTAAAACTGGTCCCTTCTTGAAGGAAATATAGTATAATATTTCAGAGATCCCTAGATAGTACTGTAATTCCTGAGTGGATTATTTCCAACCCACTTGGCTCCAGTTTATGATGTGTGGTAGAGGAAAGGGGCATGAGCTGCGTGTTTTTAGGGCCTGTGGCTACCAGGCACTCCAGAGATACTGTGGTCCTATTGGTATAGCTGTAGTTAACCAGATGGCAGAAATGCTGCAGCCCGGTGAGCAACTAGGTTGTCCTCTACTTCACTGATGAGTATTTCTTTTGTAAGGATTGATAGCATCATTTTATGATCTTGCTAGGAGTATGCTTTCAGGGAACTACAGTAAGTCCCCTATTTACGAACATTCGAGTTGTGAACTTTAGCAGATATGATCGGATCTCGAGTTAGGAACATTTGTAGATGTGAACAAATTGCAGAAATAGCTCACAGGACTGCCAGACATTGTCACAGTTGTGCTGCCCTGTGCTTACTGTATAGTTCCATAGTGTACAATAGTACAGTGCTCAATCAGAGTCAGGAAGTTTGGAAAGAGGAAAAGCAGTGGTGATGTGGAAGGAACTGCTAGGTAATGCAAAGCAATAACCATGGAAACAAAAGTGAAAATATAGTATAATACTCACTTGGTCAGACTTAAGAAGGAATCTGATTTAGGAACTTCTCCCGGAATGGGACCGAGCAACATTTGGAATTCTTCAAAGATAAGGCCCTCTCAGAAGTCATTCCAGGCAGCTGCGGGTGTGGTGGTACACGTGTGTAATCCCAGCACTCTTGAGGCAGAAGGATTACAAGAGTTTGAGGCCAGCCTTATCTACTTATTGAGACCCTATCCCTGCCCAAAGTCCTTCCATACAATACATATGTGACCAAATTTTAAAAATTCATTGCTAAAATAATAGAGCACAAATTTGGAAGGGACCCATCATACTTGCTAATAACCTCTCATTTTATAGATGGCAAACTCTAAACCTACCAAGATTAAGGTGGTTGTCCAAAGTAATTGTAAGGTCAGACCGAGGCACGATTGAGACAACTGAGGCAGGCAAAGTCTAAGCAATATGTGATGAGTTTATTGCCACTCTGGGTGCAGATGGGCCAAGGGCGAGGAGGCTGTTGGCACTGAGAGGAGGGTGCTCGTGGTTATATGGGGCATTTTAGGTAGGGGAGGGGGCACTGGTTAAGAGCGTGGAAAATGTTACAGTCCCCTGGGTGATGGGCCTGGGGCTGGCTGATAAGCAGGACAGTGGTGAGAGCAGCAGGGCAGCTGCTGGCTTCTTATTATTTCTGTGCTCCTGTGGATGTGGGTAGCGGGTCTGCTTGGGCGGGGTCTGGCTTGGGGAGCCTGTCATCCCTGGCAGTTGTGTTATGAAGGGGGGGGAGGGGGAGGGGGAGGAGGAATAAAAGGGTAGGGGTGTAGTTTCTCATGACTTCTTCCAGTGTGACTGGGGACAACATGGGCATCCTGTGGGGAGAGAGAGGAGAGGAGAGGGGTGCGGGGAGAGTGGTTCAGTCCAGAGTGAGGCAGTGGGGAGGTGTCAGGAGTGTGATGACCTTTGGGTCCTTCTCAGGGATCAGTTGGAGGCTCTCGTGGGACTAGAGTCAGCTGGAGTAGTGGGGACATGGGACAGCAGTGTAGTGGGCAGTCAGGCAGAGTTATCTGGATGTCCTGGATCAGATCTGTTCCTGGATAAAATGTGTCAAAAACTTTATTATGCAGGGTCTAGTCAGTAATAGTAGAAAGACTGGGACTAGGGGCCCTAACATGGAGAGAAGCCAGGACATCTAGCCTGCTTGGAAAAGACTTTCCTAACCATCAATAGGACCACCTTTTGCCTGTTTCCTGTACCTGGTGGCTTGATCCTGGGGGGCTGCTGAAGCTAAGCCAGCAGTGAATATGAGGGCCAGGGTATGTGGGCAAGTAGGAAGAGGAAATGGCAGTACATGAGTGAGTGGAGTGGTGTCTAGGCTGGAGGTGTGGAGAGGTTGAGGAAGAGGAGAAAGGCAAGTAAGTGTATTTTGTCTGGGGGGGAGTGGGTAAGGGGCCCGTAGAGGCCAGTTCCTCTAGCCAGTAGAAGAGTGCCTCTAGTGAGTTGATATGGGATGGGGACTCCAGTGAATAGAGTCTGACTCTGGGGAGTCATTTTGGGGTTGGGGAAAGGAGACATTCTGCCCAAGGAAGAAGGGATTCCAGCAAATAAGCCTGAGGGGAATGAGTGGTGGTTTTTGGCTAAAGATGGATTGTGCGGGTTCAGGAGGGTATGAGTTAACTGCAAGGTTTTGTAAAGGTAATTGGGAACAGCAGGGGGGAGTGGCTGGGGAGCTATAGCAGGGCTTGTAGAGAGAAAGATTCAGGAGGCTAACTGGGTAGAAGGGTGTAGGGAGGAGGAAGGGAGGTGTTTAGGGTCTTTTTATTGATTATCGAACAGGAGGAGGGTGAGAAGGAAGGAAAACAATTTGGTCTGTTCTGGGGTAAAGTTACACTGGTGTCCTGAAAGCAGAGATGTTTTATTAAAATGCTTGGAGAATTCAAGAAGAAAAAAATTTACAAAATAATAAATCTGAAACAAAAAGACAAAAAAAAAGGGATAGGATTTGAGGGTGGAAATAGGAAGATGAGACCATATAAGATTAAAGCACATTGAATGAAGGAAGTAAATAAAATGACAAGACACTCAAAAGCAAGCCATTTATATATCTTCTGGAATTTGGGTCAGTCTGATGGAAATAGGGGAGAATGAGGAATGGGGGAATGACTTGTCTTTGTCTAAGGGTTTGAGGGGGTCCCCTCAGGTTAGTTTATAAAGGGGTTTTGTGAGTATTGCAAAACCCGGAA
Source organism: Heterocephalus glaber (assembly GCF_053883595.1). Taxonomy (NCBI): domain Eukaryota; kingdom Metazoa; phylum Chordata; class Mammalia; order Rodentia; family Bathyergidae; genus Heterocephalus; species Heterocephalus glaber. Next base: position 2,571,805 of record NW_028258339.1, on the reverse strand, counting down.
TCTGGAGACCGAAATAGCCAGTGATTTTCAAGAAGGAAAGGAGCTGTTGTACCATGGCCGGGTTGGGATCTGAGTAATTAAATGTATGTGGTCACGGGGAAGGACTAGGGGGATGTGGAGAGGCAGGTGATGTTGAATGACTGAGGGGACTGAGATGTCTCAAACATGCAGGTTGAGGGAAGGCGAAGATACGGGGTAAGAGAAAAGTCTAGCAATAGGTGTGAGAATGGTGTGAGAAGGGCAGCAATAGGGTGGCTAGCAGAGCCTGGTATAGTGAGGCTGGTAGAGAGTTTAGTTAAAAATATCTCATCCAGGAGCGGGATTGGACAGGTGGGAATGAGTAGAAACAAATGAGTAAACATTTGTTTTTTTTAATTGGCATCAGAGCAGAGGGGTTTGAGAGGCTTGGACACAGTGCCATCAATTCCCACAACAGTAACTGAGGCTAAAGTTAGCTGTCCTGAGAATGAAGAGGGTGAAATGGATCACCCCTGTATTGATCAGAAATGAAACAGTCTTACCTTCCACTGCAAGATTTACCCGGATTTTGGTGGCTGTGATGGTCCAAGGGGCATCTGAGACCTCTGAGGCTTGTCAGTCATCTGAGGTCTAACCGATCAGGACATGGAGGGCACCTGAGCCTGGGCGAGTGGCCCTGGGAGGGGACCCCTGAGCTGGGCCCCAGCCACCCCCAGTACAGTCCATCTCTCATTCAGGGCTTTTGCACGTGGGGGCATGGCTTGGGAGGGAGTCCTGGATTGGGATAGTCATTGGCCCAGTGGCCAGTTTGGTGACACTTAAAGCAGGATCCTGGACCTCTTTGTTGGATTCCTGGAGGTTTTGTTTGGCCCCTGATTGGTTTTCAGCCCTTTTGATGAGCTTCTTACAGTGGATGCAAGCAGTTGTAAGTCAGAAATATACTGCCAGGCTGGGGATTTAGCTCAGTGGTGCTGCCGCCTGACTCACAAGTGCAAGGTTCTGAGTTCGATCCCTGGTACCCAAAAAGGAAATATACTGCTGGCAGGCAGTCATATCACAATTATTGAAATGCTTGATTGATCAATTTCTGATGGGAATCTGAGGGCCAGATTTAATTTTTTTGGAGCTTTCTGTGAATATCTGGGGGCAGATTGGATAATACAATGTATCCTTAAAATAAGTTGTCCTTCTGGACTCTCAGGGTTTAGAGCAGTAAACTTTTTGAGAGTGGAGGCTGGGTGAGACATAAACTGGGCTGGATTTTTTTTTTTTTTTTTGGTACCAGGGATCGAACTCAGGTCCTTGTGCTTGCGCAACAGACGGCGAAACCTCTGAGCTAAATCTCCGGCCCCTGGGCCGGATTTTTATCTCATGGGGGCTTGGTCTGGGGATGGCTGTAGCTCTGTCTCTAAATTGGGCTCAAGCTACCTGATTTTGTCATAGGATTGAGCTAGGGACCAAATCTGTCCATTCTTGCTCCTTGGGGGAGAATGTAGAAGTAAGGATGACACTAGAAGTAATGAAATACTGAAATTTTTGAACATATTCAGTGGGGTCTATAAAGAAGGAACCCAGGCACTGATTAATCTGAGAAAGATCAGACAGAGAAAAAGGGGCATGAACATCCTCCATCCCTGCTACCTCCCAAAGCAGAAACTGAGGAGCAGGGACTAGGGAAGAAATGCCGAACTGCAGTTCTGACCTTGTGTGAGAGGGGTTGGAATGGTCTTGTGAAGATAAGGAGGAGGGTTGGAAGTGTCAGACAAGTGGAGAGAGTAGGGACTGGAACAGAGGAAGTTACAGTAGGCGGTCCTGAAGGAAGCTAAGCAGCTTCAGTTTTGCAGTTGGAGGGGAGGGGGAATGGGGCTGGAATGGAGGTGAAAGGGAGATCAGACCAGGTATGGGAGAGGGTGGGGAGAGCAGGAAGGGAGGCAGAGACACAGGGAGGCTTTTGAGGTTGGGGCGGGTTAGGAATGGGGCTTGAGGTTGTGAGGACCAGGGGAGGCAGACCTAGGGAGGAAGGATTGGTGGTCAGAGAGGAGTGATAGTGGGGAGGTGGAGGGGAGGGAGCTGACAGAGGAGTTGAGATGAGAAGTTCAGTGGGGTCACAAGAGGCACAGAGAGAGGGGAGTCTGCAGATATGAGGGATGCCTGGATATGGGGCCTCTGACCATTTTTCCAGCCGGTGGCAATAGTTGTCTAGTTCTCAGAGAATTGCAAAGTTGAACGTGCCATTTTTGGGCCGATGTGATTCATTGTCTAATTTGTATTGTGGCCAGGTCGAATTATGGAAGAAAATGAGATGCTTTGGCTTCAGGTCGGGAGTGAGATGGAGAGGTTTGAGGTTTTTGACAACACAAGCCAGGGGAGAAGGGGGAATAGAGGAAGGGAGGTTGCCCATAGTGATGTCTGACACAGAAACCAGGGCTTTGGGGAAAGGAAAGAACGTCTTCAATCGGTTTCCCGAAGCAGAGAGAGTGAACAGTAACCAAGTCAGGTGTCCCCGAGAGATTGGGTGTTGGTCAGGGGAACCTGGTTCCCAAGAGTGTGACTAGTACTGGGTTTTGAACACACTTTGAACCTGAGTCGGTCAGACAGAGGATTCTGGGTGAGAAGGGGTGACAAGAGAAGGGTGAGCAGGCAGACCTTGTCTAGAGAGGGGTGAGATCCCAGGTGGACCTCACTCACCTAGGGCAAAGGAGGGTAAGATCCCAGGTGGACCTCACCAAGGGTGGGGGGTGTGGGGGGGTGAGATCCCAGGTGGACCTCATGTAGAGTGAGGGGGGAGTGAAATCCCAGAGGGACTCAGTCACTTAGGGCAAGGGGGAGTGAGATCCCAGGCAGACCTTGTCTAGGTCAAGGGGAGTAAGATCCCAGGCGTACCTCACTCACCTAGGGGTAGGGGGAGTGAGATCCCAGTCCAGACCTCACCTAGGGTGAGGGGGAGCAAGGTCCCAGGAGGACCTTGTCTGGGGAGAGGAAGTGAAGTCCCAGGTGGAACACCTTTGGGGGGAAAGGTGGTGAGAGGGAAAGTAAAAGAATCACTTACCCTACCTGAAGAGAGGACCTGGACTAGCATCGAGCTAAGGTAGGAAAAGGACAGAGGTCGAATATCAGGGGTGACCTTAAAGTGGGGAGGGAGCTCAGACCTCACCATACAGGCCACCAAATGTAAGGTCAGACCGAGGCATGATTGAGACCACCAAGGCAGGCAAAGTCTAAGCAACACGCAATGAGTCTATTGCCATCTGGGTGCAGATGGGCCAAGGGCGAGGAGGCTGTTGGCACTGAGAGGAGGGTGCTTGTGGTTAATATAGGGCATTTTAGGTAGGGGAGGAGGCACTGCTCAAGAGGGTGGAAAATGTTAGAATCTCCTGGGTGATGGGCCTGGAGCTGGCTGATAAACAGGGGGGTGGTGAGAGCAGCAGGGCAGCTGCTGGCTTCTTGTTATCTCTGTGCTCCTGTGGATGTGGGTAGCGGGTCTGCTTGGGCGGGGGTCGGACTCGGGGGACCTGTCAGTAATATAACTAGTGAATTGTGGAGCAAGGATTAGAATCCTTATCTTCTCACTGCTGGACATGTCTGTCTGATTACAAGGACTTTCTTCACATTGACTTTTATTGGCAAACTGAATAAGCCCTCTTAGAGTTTTCCTCTAGTCTTCATCAGAAACTATCACCTGATCTGTCCCTAAATATCCCACTGGTCTGCCTTCCAGCGTATATGTCTGTTCTTTGCATGTCCTATCTCTCTCTACTGCTTCTAAAACAAGAATTGCGAGTTATCAGTCAGAATCATGCTACCCAAAGGATTTTCTAACACTGTAATATGTAATGTACATTTTAGAACATTGTCTCCTATCCATTATGTTCCCCATCCTCTTGTCAGTCCCATAAATGCATAAATTTGAGAAGAAAGAAATGAGAAATAAATAATGGAGCATAGGGCTCTTTTCTTTGTATGCACAGCCTTGTCAGCAGCTTTGACAAACCTAGCCCCTGTCTACTTCCAGTTCTGCATTGATTTCTGTGGCATTCTTCTCAGTGGGAGCTCAGGGATACCAAGGTGAAGTCCTCATGTTGAGATTGTTCTCATTCTGGCAGGTAGCACCATGATTCTACTGGTGGTGAAAGCTAGCAGAGAATTTATAGATTAGAGAAGATATTGAGAGTAGGATGCATAAAACGTACAGACTCCAAGCTAATGTCTACAATCCAGGGAAAAAGGGCTGTGTCCAATGAAAAAGAAGTCAGAAAGTGGTGTAACAGTATAGATTCATGCGTGTCTCTAAAGTTTTCCCTATCCTTTTCTGTTACACTTCACTTTCCCATATGCTTCTCATAACTCTAAAACATCATTTCCATTATGTATAATATAAATTTGTTGAAGGTTTTGGAGTTCCATTACCCACACCTCTCACCGCTCCATTTATTTTATTTTATTTTACTTTTTGAGACAGGATCTCTCTATGTAGTTCATGCTGTCCCTGAAGTTACTTTGTATATATGCTCTGAAATGAGCACCCTTGAAATTACTATGCAGCCCAGGCTGGCTTCAAACTCATGGTGACCCTTCTGCCTCAGCTTTCTGAGTGCTGGGATTGCAGGCTTCTGCCATCACACCCAGCTCACCACTCCTTTTATTGTCTAGTTTTCAGCAGAGTTAAGATAAAGAGTTTCTTCCTCATTGTCCTTCCTGTGTCTTAGATACCTGCAGGTTTTAATCTACTGTGAGCAGGAACCAAAACAGTGGATCCCTAAATGAGATGAGTGCAGGGGTGATAGTCAAATCAACACAGCACACTGATCAGTCAGAATGGGTGTCAGACACTGCACTGGGATAGTGTCCTGGTATATTAGCCACTGAATCCTGAAAAAGTTCTAGAGTTTCTAGGGGACAGTGAAAAAAGATTTTCTGAGAAAGAGGTTATTTATTTATACCTACAGAAGTATTTTAATATTTAACAACCAGTATGGCATACAAATGCATACCAACAGAATACACTTCCTGAATAAGCATTCCAGAGTCAAACTAAGATAGTATATTAAAGCATAGCATGGTCTATCAGTACTGCCCAGGGCTTAGATGGAAAAGTTATTCCAGCAACATTTGATTTTTGGTCACCGGATTTGGATAAGAAAGCGAGTAAAATAGAGAGCAAAATGAAGGTGTTGGGCATGTGCCTGTAATCCCAGCATTCAGAGCCGAGGCAGGAGGATTGCCATGAGTTTGAGGCCAGACTGGGCAACATAGTGAGTCAAAGGGCAGCCTGAACTACATAGCCAGACCTCGTCTCAAAAAACAATGATAACAACAAAAAATTTTAAAAAACAGGCACAAGTAGCTATATACAAAAAAGTCCCACAAATGTTCATTATTAGATCTGCAGCTATAATATATTCTCAGAAAGTTTGGTGGAATGGCATGTGAAAGAGTTTATGACTTACTGGGAGAACTAGAATGGATGAACCAGTGTAAGAACAGAAGTGGGGACAAGTCTAGGTATGGAAGTGAGAGGTGGCACATAATAGGCTCTTAGTACTTGCTGTTGAGTGGAGGTAAAGTTTAAGGGACCGCAGGAGGAATATCTGTTGATGTGTGCTAGGAATGATGTTGAATCTTTTGTAGATGTAGTTCCGGCCTTGCAAAAATACAATATATCCCTGTAAAACTGAAATACTTTATTGATTGATTGATTGATTGATTGATTTTTTTGAGACAGCGTCTCACTGTGTAGCCCAGGCTGGCCTTGAACTTGAACTCACAGTGATCCTCTTGCCTCAGCCTGAGTGCTGGGATTGCAGGGGTGCACCACCACGCCTGCCTAGCTGAAATACACTTTCAGCAGGGACGATTTCCCACTTCTGTGATGCATACCAATAGCTAGACCCCATTTCTTCGAATGCTTATTTGTCTAAGCTACTGTCAACAAATGAGACCCCCATTTAGCTGTGATGTTATTAAAGCAGTGCTTCAAGGTCTATGCATGAGGTTTCTTTCTGTCCTTTTTTTCCTCCTTGTGTTTTTGTTAGTGTTTAACTAGTTCACTTAATCAGTTACTGTTCAGCCCCCCAGGTAAATTTCTAATGGTTCATTGGTGAGAGATTGTAATAAACATTCTCAAATCAGAATTTGTTTTTCTGGGAAATCTTTTTTTTTTTTCTTTTGGTACTGGGGATTGAACTCGGAACCTTGCCTTGTGAGGCAGGCGATGGGGAACCACTGAGCTAAATCCCCGCCCTCAGAATTTGTCTTTGTATATTTAAGAGGTTTTCTAGTTTTAAGCATCAGGTGATTTTTAGAAAAAATTAGAAAGTGGTTTCCGTAATAGATAGAGGTTAAATACATTCATTTATATGTCTCCTAGTTCTGGTAATGTTTCTGAAGACCCATTGTTAAGTCTTTAGACCTAAGTATAACCTACTGGGGAAGGCTCTTTCAATATTGACTGTTTTTATGACTAGTTTACTAATATGTTTCCCTGGCCTCAGGCAATGCAAATTAGTCCTTTTCTCCTATCATTCAAGTTAAAACATAGTTGTACTTTAACTTGAATCCTTTTCCTGCTAGAGCATTAAATATTTTATTTGTTAAATGCCTTCAAAATTTAATATGTTTAAAAATTTTTTTTCCTATTAGAGGCAAAAATCTAGACTCATCTAAGTACCCAACTGACATATAGGTGCATTGTTTAGCTGCTTTCCCTGGCAGCACTTTTACACACCAGAAGCTTAACTTAATATGCTGTTTTTTGAAAAACTCTGCTTTTTTTTTTCACTTTGTTTGTACCTCACTAGTTAGTCCTGCTGCCATTCTTTTTTCTTATTTTCTGTTTTGGAGACAGGGTCTCACCATGTCATTCAGACTGGCCTTGAATTCACTATGTAGCCCAGGCTGCTCTTGAACTCATGGGGATCCTCCTGCCTCAGCCTCCAGAGTGCTGGGATTACAAGCACATGCCACCACACCTGGCCTGCCCTCTCTCTCTCTCTCTCTCTCTCTCCCTCTCCCTCTCTCCCTCTCTCTCCCTCTCTCCCTCTCTCTCCCTCTCTCTCCCTCTCTCTCCCTCTCTCTCCCTCTCTCTCCCTCCCCCTCCTTCTCTCCCTCCCTCCCCCCTTCCTTCCTTCCTTCCTTCCTTTCTTCTTTCTTTCTTTCTTTCTTTCTTTCTTTCTTTCTTTCTTTCTTTCTTTCTTTCTCTCTCTCTCTCTCTCTCTCTTTCTTTCTTTTCTTCGTGGTACTAGGCCTTTACACTGAGCTACATTCTTAACCTTTTTTTATCACTGTTTTTTGAGATGAGGTCTCACTAAGACATTAAGTTGCCTAGGATGGTCTGTTTTTGATCCTCCTGCCTCAGCCTTCCAGAGTGCTGAGATTATGCCCAGCTTCCACTGCCATTCTTGACCACAAAATTTTAATATTTTACTCTTTCTATTAAATTAAAAAATTCTAATAACAGAAACCAGTCAGACATGGAAAGTGACCAATGGCTGAACCACTTAACAGTTTACCCTTCACTCCACAGTGCGTTTGTTTATGTACTGTCCTGATTGTCACTCAGGCATGTGTCATTTCAACCAGTTTATTCTTGTATTGAATAAATTTGATAACATTGTCATTTTTATATTTCTTGTTATCTTATAAAATTAATGAAAAATTATGCAATTTTTGGTCATCCTGTACTTAAAAAATTGAACTGGTAGGTGGTTAAACTATTTGTCATCAAATCAGACGTCTTGATACCCTTGTGAAAGAGTGAAAACAATTTAATCCTTCATTGATGAACTTAAAAGATCAGCAGTATTGTTATGTCATCGTTATTATACATTTTATTTTGGGGAGTCTTTTTGAGACAAAGTCTCTCTATGTTGCACAGGCTGGCCTCCAACTTGTGGACATTCTCCTGGCTCAGCCTCCCAAGTGTACCACCATGCCTGGCATTATATATTTTAAGTATTTTATTTTTCCTATCCTAAAAATTATGAATATTTTAAAATTCCTGGTCTACACTTGTACCAAATGGCCATTAAAATATCTTCATATGCTGAAAGTTTTCAAAACATTGCTGTAGGAGTGCCATTGACAGCATAGAAACTGGGAAATAATCTGGTCAGATTTGTGTTCCAAAAACATAACTCTGCTTGCCCCAAAACATTAACTCTATTGTGTTTTTATCTTAAGATGCATTAAAACATGGGTAGCATTTTGTCTTGTGTTCATAATATATCAATCTAATATGAATATATATAATAACATCAGAACCACACTGAGCCATCTGTATAATGAACATACAATATGTTAGAGATTCTAAATTTGGCAGAGAATGAAGGATAGAAAAGAATAAAAGAAATACAGCATGTCAGATTCTGAATACCAGCGCTTCATTTTCTCATTTTAAAATACATTTCATTGTATGAAAACCAGCTCTCTAGTACTCAGAGTAACTTTATATGGAATAAAAATGTCTTTGCCCTGGAAGCGCTGATGAAGCATTTGAGAAAAATCTGAACTTCCGTTAAAAGTTACTGGACTGTGAATTTAGCTTAGTGGTTCTGCCGCCTGCCTGGCAAGTGCAAGGTCCTGAGTTCGATCTCCAGTACCGCCCTCCCAAAAAAGTTATTAACATGGATCCAGCTACCCAATCTATAGAACTGTATTTTTTTCAGACAGCATCTTGCTATGTAGTTCAGACTGACCTTGAACTTATTATGTAGCCCAGGCTGGTCTTGAACTCATGGCGATCCTCCTGCCTCAGCTTCCTGAATGCTGAGATTACAGGTTTTCACCACCATGCCCAGCTAGAACTACACACTTTTGTTTTGTTTTTTGGTACCGGGGATTGAACTTGGGACCTTGTGCTTTGAGGCAGATGGTGGTACCACTGAGCTAAATCCCTGGCCCTATATATTTTTTTTAAGTATCAAAAAATAATATCTTTTCTAAATACTGTTTTTGGTGAAATGTGAAATAATCCTGACAAGATAAAGCTTACTGAATAATGTAAGTGAGGACTGGAGGTGTAGCTCAGTGGTAGAGCACTTGCCTAGCATGTGCCAGGCCCCTCTCCTACACTGAAAAATTTTTTTTAAAACATGTAAGTGAATTCCATAGTAGCATTCAGATAGTACACATAAAATACTATTTAATAGCCGGGCATGGTGGCGCATGCCTATAAGCCCAGCACTCAAGTTCAAGGCCAGCCTTAACTACCTTTTGAGACCCTCTCTCAAACAAACAAACAATCTGTTTAATAACGGGTAGCATTGAAAGAGGCTTATGGGTTTGAGTATGTGTTATGGATTGTGTTTAGATGTCCCCCCAAACCCTCATTTTGGAGGTGGCTGAATCTAAGGTGTGTATTTGTTTTGTGGTGGGGTTAGGCCCGAAGGCACTAGGATTAAGGGCATGAGTGCTACCCGCCCTAAGTAGTCTGAATAAGATAAAGGGGCAGAAAGACATTGTTAAGGTCCCTTGTTGCTTTTGCTGTCTTTTGCTGCCATGAACTGTTGCCCCTCTGCCACCCTGTCTTGGAGCCAGCCAATTATGGACTGAAACCTCTGTGAACTGTAAGCCAAATAAACCTTTCCTCCCTTTAACTTTGGGTGTTGGGTATTTTGTCTCAGCAGTGAGAGAAAAGTAACTAACACAATATGTAACCCTCTTTTAATATGATATACATAGTTTTCTAAAAGTTTAATTGTATAAGATTGTCACACTCAGCATGTCATGCTATAGCTATTGTTTTTTATAGGATTGTCACTTGTTTCCACTTAATATCAATTGCTACTTCATTTAAGTTCTCCTCGTTAATGCTATATTAGTTCATCAAGAGAGTGAGATATTATAATTAACCATGGACTAAAAGTGTACAGGTTTCATGTAATGCCTCACATTTCATAAGGTTTTGTATTCACATTTTAGAATTATTGGGCCTTAAGACTGATGACAGTAATAACATTTCAAAGCCCTGCATGTATGGTCTGATTATTGGAGCGCACAGTGACTGAGTTAATGCTTAACAGTGGCTATCCTGCTGATTCAGTTAGGAAGCTGGGAGATGGCAATTTTATTTTTTACTGGACTGACGTTATTGCACAATTAATTAAGACCTGCTTAAAAATAGCCTTCAGAATAGGGCCAGGAGAGGGTAAGCCTTTAAAACAATGGAAATGTAGTGAATTTATTGTGAGAGCTGCAGTAGCTACTTTTACCCAGGTTGGATGAATAGAGTTGATTTTGCTTTCAGAGGAGAGCACTACTAACTAAGAAATAATTCATTTTCTTGATTGTTCTCTGGAGTTTCAAAGTGAGTAGGAGCAGTAAAGAGCTGACCTTGTATTAGTTCAAATGCAATTCAGTTTTTCACATTTTTCTTTTTTTAAAATGTGTTACTGAGGATTGAACCCAGGGCCTTACACTACTAAGCGTGTGCTTTACCACTGAGCTTTATCCTCCGCCCCAAAATAACACTTTTTAAAGAAAAGATAAGGTCTGACTAGTACTCAGGCTGGCCTTGAATTTCTGGGCTTGTGATGTCTTGCCCCAGCCTCCCAATTAGCTGGAATTACAGGTGTATTCTACTGTATGTGGCCTCACATTTTCCTTTAATTATACACATAGAAAGTGAGACATAAATTATATAATTATAAAGTGGTTACTCAGATGACCACTGCCCAGATCATGAAAAATGACCAGCATTATGAAAGGCCCACCTCTGCCATGCGCTTCTCCTAGTGACTCCTCCTAGTAGCTCTTGTCTTTACATTTGTCATTTTCTTCCTTCTCTTTGTAATGTAAGCATTTGTATCTGAAAATGGTATAATTTAAATGTGCTCATTTTTTTTTGGTACTGGGGATCGACCTTGTGTTTGTGAGGCAGGCACGGTGCCACTGAACTAAATCCCCAGTGCAAGTTTGCCCATTTTTGAAGTTATAGGAATAGATTTGTAATGTTATATGCTCTTTATGTCTGGAGTCTTTTATTCAGCATTGTGTTTGTAAGATTTTTATCCATGTTACTGTTATCCAGTGCATTTTAAAAAGCCTTTTCTGTAGTATTTGCCCCCCCCCCCTTTTAAACTTTTGACCCCTGTAACTCAAAATGCTTTCAGACATTTCTACTTTGCCTTCTCAGACTTTCTGCTAAATGAGGTCTGAAGAGCAAAACTTGTCTGGAGCCCAGTTTTCTGAACTGACTTGTGTTTGGTGGCATTTGTTTAGATGAGACTACATCTTTAAGGCTTCTGTGCTCGGTTAAAAATCTTCCTTTTTCCAAGGCTGGTCCAAGGGTCTGGTCACATGATCCCAACAGTGACATCACACTCTGACCGCCAGGGAGCACTGGTGACTCTTTAGGTGGCGTTTGTTGCTGTGAAAGACAGACAACGCAGCAAGTGCCCTTCTAAAGTGCCCCAGAGCGGAGCTCCTTCTGTTAAAGCGCCTCAACCTAAATGACCAATGTAGGCTGTCAAGGTTATTTCTTCTTTGAGACAGAAAAAAAGGAAACTGTGATTGAAGGTAAGCAGGCTTGAGCCTGACCCAGGACTGAAGCGTGTCCCCGGGAGGAGGAGATCTGGAGAATCGCAAGCAGTCTGTAGTAGGATTCTAATCACTGCCTGCCCTTTTCAGGGGCCTGACAATTGCGTCTCTAACAGGAGAGGGATGACAAAGGAGGATGATGCAGTGCTCATGTTACCTAGTGATGTAATAGGAGTCTTTCTTTCCTGCCAGGAGCTGTTGCAGATCTTCATTTTACCTTAAGATCCTTAAAGCTGGGGGCCTCATTTGATATATAGTGTAACATTAGATAGCTATTGGATGCTTTTTTAAAATGAGCTTCATGAAATTCTTTTTTTTCTTCCTAAAAAGAGAACTCTTAAACCAGAGTAAATTCAAAGGAAGCATTAACCTGCTTAAAAAGAAAAAAAAAGGCAATTTCTGGTGGTTTGGTGTCCTGTGTTCATTGCAGCACTAGACTTGAGAATTGAAACAGCTTGGTCCCCCACCCCCATATTTATTCTCTTTCTCTTTTTGCCCTTATATCCTAACTGGATTTCCCCCTCCAAGCTCTCAACACACCAGCTTTCATCTTTATCAGTGACATTGACATGATAGGAAATGCTGGGTTGGTGATTCAGCAGCCATCCATTTTATAGCCTGGTACAAGTGAAGATATGGGAAGGACTTTGGTTTGGGGTTTTAAGATTAACTTGTTCACCTCTTGCATGTCATCTCTGTGTCCCACCCCCACTCTCCAGATGATTTGGACTCTGCTGAGCTTTTCCTGTCAAATGTGTACATTGCTTGCAAAAAGTATGCTGAATTAGGTATTTGGAAGATTTTCAGTTGACAAACCATATATAGCTTGGTGTGTTCATTCAAACTTACCCCATGGGAGTGCTGAAGTTGTCTGGTAGGAGTTTCTAGCAGAGGTCGCAGGACGAGAAGTCAGCTGAGGCCCACTTGAGTCTTCTCTGCAGAGGAATTCATTACCAAATATCTGGATGAGGCCTTGTCTCTGATAAGGTTGGTGCTGCAAATGTGAGCTTTGGCTGGGTAAATTAAATGATGGCATTACTTTGCACCCCCTCATGTTTATTTGCATAAATTCCTCAATACTGTTTTACATTTTATGATTAATAGCAATATTGTTCTATCAGATGATGTTGCCCAAATATTTTGAAAGAGTTTGTTAAGCAGTACTAACCATGTGTGAGGTACAATTGCTTGGTTTAAATACTTCTCCCTTGCTCAAGGACCCGAGTTCGATCCCCAGTACCAAAAAACAAAAAACAAAAACACATCAAACACATTTTGGTTCAGCTGGTATTTGCTGAGTATCAGGTATGTGTTGAGACTCTGGAAAAGGCAGTGATGAATCAGATATAGGACTACCAGCAAAGAGCTTCTAGTCTAGAAAGGAAGATAAACCATATGTGTAATTGTAAAGGAAGTGCTAAAAAAAGCAGATAAGGGATCATGGTAGGTGGGCAAATGGATGTGTTTCTTCTAGTTGAAGGATCAGAGAAAGACATATCATCGTTGAACCATGCACTGTTCTCTAAATCTACATGCAAATTGCAGACTTTTTTTATATACAGTGGACCCTTGACTTACGGTTCCCCAGGGCTGGTGTTAACTAAGTCAATACAGCTGAGATATAGATGTTACCTGGGTACACGCTGTAGATAACAGGAGGCAGATGAATCTTCCATTAACCTAATTAACTCAAGTTGTTCGTATGTCAGGCCGGTCATAACTTGAGGGTCCACTGTACATGGAAAAATTTCTACAAGCCCATTATATCAGGAATCAACATCTTCCACCTACTGAATGGAAATTTGTACATTATAGCCAGCTTAACTCTGGAAGAGGCCAAGATGCTTCCTTTGGAGTTCCTAGTCAGGCAAAAGCTACCTCATAGGATTGGATTACTGCCATATTAGTGTAAAATGATTTCTGATGTGATATGCCTGTAATAACCTTTGACTCTTTTGTCTTCCTCCCATGGACCAATACCTGAGTGACTCCAAGCTTTTTCTGTCTCTTATTCCATAAACTGTTTCCTTTTGCACATCGGCTTGCATCATTTCTCTTTGTACTATCACTCTATCTGTCCCTTTTCATTCTCACTGCCTTTAGCTACTCGTCAGGTACTCATTTGTTTGAGCCTAGACCACAGAAAGCTCTGAATGTGATGGATGTCCCCACTGGGTGCAGGTGATTATATACTTTATAAGTACACCCTAACTGTGGTCATCTGATAATTTATGGGCTTACCTGTTGGAGCTTAGAAAGGAGATAGTATTAAAAATGTTGAGTGTCAGAAGTAGTAACATCTATTTCCTGTTTAATACAGGGGAAAAGTCCTATAATGGTGGAGGAATAGCTTCTTCAAATAGAATCATGGACTTCTTGGAGGAGCCGATTCCTGGTGTAGGCACCTATGATGATTTCAACACAATTGATTGGGTGAGAGAGAAGTCTCGAGACCGGGATAGGCACCGGGAGGTAAGACAAAAGATGGCACAGAAGTAAGTGTTAGGAAATACTGGGGGAAGAAGTTATTCTTTCTGTTCTTTTCTTTCCTGAGCTGTGGATGTGGCTGAATCCGGTTTCTATTGGGAATGTAAGATTTCATTTTTTTAAACTTATTTTTAGATATCTTGCATATGATTTTAATCCAATATTTTAAAAAATTATATATCATGATGATTTATTTTCCCATAGTATGTCATTGAAAAGGATTCTTACAGCCCTGGAATAAGTATAAATTCCTGTGTGGTGGTGAAAATAGTCTTGGGGGAGGATGGCAAAATAAATGTCAAAGATCTTCCTCCCTCATCCCATCTTCTTTTTACAGTTTTTCCCTTGAAGCGAGATTTTTTTAAACTAAGAAAAGTAAATGGGCTCCTTTTAAAAGAATAAAATACAAAATTTCTCACAGCCCTAGTATTTACTGAAGCATACAAGATAAGCTCCTTATGGTTGTATCTCTTGTACAACCATAAAACCCAAGTAAATTTATGCATTCAACTCCAGTCAAACTGCAACACCAATCAAATTCAGATTAAGGAGATTAATATGATAGGTAATAGATGGTACTTAGGGCTTTGGCACAGGTTCCCACTTTCTATCTTTTCAAAGTGCCTTGAAACTTCTCCGAGTGGTCTGCCAGGGTTGTCTTCAACTTGTTGCCTAGTACTATTTAAATTGAGGAATCACAATTTCTAGTTTGCTTAAGGGCCATAATGGAGAGTTTAGTGAGAAGGCAGTTGCCCAGTCCCAGTCCAGAGATTCTCAGTAGGTGATCCTCTAGCAAGTCTTTTCTTCAGGCCACTGTAGCAGTAATATTTTCTTTCTTTCTTACTGTTGCTGCTTGCCCTGCAAATTTAAAATTTGATTGTTAAGCTGACTCCAGTCTCTCTGAGTTCATGATTCCCTCCTTTTAAATCCAAGTAGATTTCCTGAGCATTTAGGTGAAATTCGCTTTTCTTGCACTTTCTTTTTTTAAAATTGGAGGTCTGGGGCTGGAACTCAGGTCCTCACGCGTGCTGGGTAAGCACTCTACTACTAACCTACACCTCCAGCCCTTGCTTTTCATTCATAAGCCTTTCCCAGCTCCTGACTGATTTTCTCAAAAGCACCTAAACCCAAGAGTCAGGTTGTTCTGGGTTCAGTTTTTGAGAAATCCCTACTTAATCCTTGGAACTGTGGTCATTGCACTGAGGTTACTTATCACTACACAAAAGGATGTTCTCTCTATAAGGCATTTTATGCTTTTCTTTTTTTTTTTTTTTCTGGTACCAGGGATCAAACTTAGGTCCCTGTGCTTGCAAAGCAGGCGGTAGAACCACTGAGCTAAATCCCCGGCCCATTTTATGGTTTTCATAAGATTTCTGTAGTACACATATATACTCTATCAATAGCAGGCTTTAGAATTAAGACTCTTTTGGCTTTAGAATTTCTGCTTTCAGAGTTCAATTTGTCAGTCATTGCATATTCATGTTATTCAAATTATGAGAGTCACCTGTGATAATGACAGGGTACATTTCTCATTAATGGTTGCGTCTGAGATAAATGATACCAATTAATAATCCAAAACCAATTAAAATATGTTTATCATATGGTCCACAGAGACTTTTTTTTTCAGCATCAACTCTTCATTATCAGAAAAGAAATAATGTCCCAGGGACAAATGTAATCTCATCTGTTTTCAGCACTGAAATTGGAAACTTAGTCATAGGTCAGAATGCATTTTCAAAGTCCTTTTGAATTTTTCATAATTTACTACATATTTGTGATATTGAGAGGAAGATGGGGTAGCTTCAACTGTTTCAAGGGTAAATAGTGGTACAGAGAAGGGGAAGTATCAGTTGCACAGCTGGCAGAATGTTGGTGTTAAAAATGTGGGCACTGAAGGGTCGACAAGGGTCAACTTAAAGGATAAAAACTTCGTATATCTCTGCTAGGCTCAGACACTCCCTTGCAGATTTATGAAAATGAGAGGAAAGCCTTGCTGATACCACTTAGTATCTTTAACCCATGTATACAATTAGGGGTTTGTGGGATCAAGGTTTGAGATTTGTCTGACTTGAACCACAGCCCTAGGAAGTAAATCTTAAATTGTACTTTCATTACTCACATGAGTCTGTGTCTGTTTGTTCTTTGCAAGATAATCAAAATATTTTCTGGGATTCAATCCTTGAGACACAAAGCGACACCTACAATGAACAAAACAGGTTGATAGCTATAAGAAATTAACAACTAAATAAGAAAACCCTAAATAAGGTACTTTGGAGCAAGACAAACTGTAGATAAGGCATGCCCAACCCACAGCCTGCAGGCCACTTGCCCTCTTTTTTTTTAATGTTATAATAACAGATATAAAAGGAAATATACATATGTACACCACACTATATATTTTATATGTGTCCCTCTGTACTCACTGTGACTCAGGCAGGCCAGGTTGCAGATTGCACAGCCTGCTGTATATGGAGGTAGAGTTCAGTAAGCCTCAGAGCTCCTAGTGAATTTGGTTGAGCTAAGGTTGTGTAAGAAGTAACTTTCAATCGGTCTCTGTTCCCAGGTGATTTGCATTGCTTTTTTTTTTTTTGAGACATGGTTTTGTTACATAGTCCAGGCTGGTCTTGAACTCCCAGTGACCCTCCTGCCTCAGCCTCCCAAGTGCTGGGATTATAGGTGTGCGCCATCATGTCCAGTTGTCATTGTATTGTTTACTGAGCAATGTTGAGGTAAAGGAAGGGTATATGGAGAGTGTACTGATTTTTTTTTTCATTTCCTCTAGATTACCAATAAAAGCAAAGAGTCGACATGGGCCTTAATTCATAGTGTGAGTGATGCTTTTTCCGGCTGGCTGTTGATGCTCCTTATTGGGCTTTTATCAGGTATAGTAAACTATGTTAATTTTCACAACAAATCTCTAGAAATTGTGCCATGTACCTCTCCTAAGTCATGGACCAGGTGGAGTGCTCTTTTCCAACCTGAAATGAATTGCTGGTGAGCCTTTTGGATGCTGAATGTCCCATCTATAAAGGACTGGTGACACTTGCAAAATACCTCTCCCTCATTTATTTAATACCTTTTGTGTGCTATAAGGTACCGTGTCCATTGTAAGGGATATTAGCCATGCATAACAGTGCTTGTGTTTAGGAAGAACCTTTCTTTTGTAGATAGTCAGATTTTTTTATACACATTCTAAGTGGGGTGTAGGAGAGAAGGTACAGAAGAGCACTTCCCGAGACATTTTGTGGCTGTCTATTAGCCTTTTGTCTACTCTCTTATTTGATGGTCTAGAAAGGCATGTAAGTTACTTCCATGCTCACAAGGAGCTTACCATTGCATTCTTCCATGATGGCTGAGGGTGGGATGGTGCCACCTATTTCTGTAACCTCCTCTACCATTCTAAATAATACAGCTTGAATATCTCATATTCAAAATGCTTGGGATCAGAAGTGTTTCAGATTTTTAAAATTTTGGAATGTTTTCATGTATGCAAACAGAGCCAAGGGTACCAGGCAGAGATGCCAAGAAGAATGTCCTTATGACATTAAAAGGTAGGGCTTGGAAAGGTCTGGAATCTTGAGCTGAAATAGGAATTGGGTGGGAAAGCTGGAGGATATGGCATGAGATGACAGTTAATGGCACAGGTTCTAGTTTCAGCCAGCTGGGATTTAAATCCCAGACCTGCTACTTGCCAGTTTTGTGGCTTTGGTTAGATTTCTTAACCTCTAGAAGCTTTCATTTACTCATCTGTCAAATGGAGATAATAAAAGTAGCTATGTTAAGAGTATTCTATGAGGAGTAAATGCAATATGGCATTTAACACAGTGCCCAGTTGTTAAAGCTGCTGCTGACTTAGGGATAGTAATCCATGAGCCATGATGTAGAAAATGGCTATAGCAAATAAAGAATGGCTTATCTATAGATGAGTTTTCAAAAATTGCCTAGGGCAGTTATGGCAAACATTTTAGAGCTTTCAGTGATAATAAACAGCTGGCTGTAGCACACATGCCATAGGCTTGCCATCATTAGCCTAGGGTAAAGGTTGGCACACTTTTTCCATAAGGGGGCTAGGTAGTAAATATTTTAGGATTTATGGGCCAAGTGGTCTCTGTAGCATCTACTTCGCTCTGCTGATGGGGCACAAAAGCAGCCACAGAGCATAGGTAAACAAACGAGCCTGGCTGCCACCAGGACATCATTAGTTACAAATACAGGAGTAGGCAGGGTTTAGCCTTTGGGTTGTAGTTTGCCAACCCATAACCTAGGGTTTTAACTCTGTTCCTTCTTGCTTTTATAGGAGAGAGAAGATGGTCAGTTTGGAGCTGGGTAATATTAGACTGGGTGGTCTTTAATGCCAAGTATTGCAGAGAAGCTGAGAAGAAGAAACGTGGTGGAGAAAAGGTCATACAATCTACCAGTTAGGAGTGTATCAGTGACCTTGAAAAATCATCTCAGAGAAATATTAAGAGCTAGATTTTAAGGAAAGGCAGCCAGTGTTGAATTTCTGGTAGTGATTGGAAAAGGAAGAGGGGCAAAACTTGAAATGGTAACAAAGGCAAGGGATAGCATTTTATATTTGGGGGCAGGGGAAACCTAGTAACCAGAGAAGGAAGAGCCAATTGGGAGAAGAAGGAGAGGAGGTAGAGGCAGAGGGAAAGACAGGAGTGAGGAGTAGCAGTATTGGGTGAAATACGATATGCACACGAGACAACCAGAGACCAAGCCAAACTATAGAACAGCATGTTAATTTTCTGAATCCAGGTGGTAAGTACAATAAGGGAAGAGAAGGTTTGGGGCTGTACTGTCCAAAAGTAGGTGTCCAGCATGTGCTAGATTTGCCTAGGTTATTCCAACATGTAAATAACCTGTGCTAACACTTTTACACCTACCAAAGCACACATGTGACATGACCTGTCTCCTGCTGGAATGTAGGCATAGGATCCTCAACTTTTTAATATATTTCTTGTCACTGGATGGTCAGTGAATATTTTTTTCCCTTAATAGAAGCAGTGTGTCTGAATGCAGGAGCAGTCTGGGAATTCAGGAGCTATGAATTTTGTAATGTCTTTACTATTTCCCAAAATCATGATTCTGGGCCATTTAATTTCCCCATGGCAGAATTTCTTCACCTCAATGACAGAAATGACAAGAAGGCCAGAATCTAAAATACTAAAACTATCTTAACCCTACCAGTCTACTAGCCTTAGCGCATATGTCTCCAGTTCACTGTCTATTCCTTCTTAATTTTCTTTGGTGAATGTTCTGTATATAATACTATTTGTTCCTTCTCACTAAGAAAAATTCAGAATGTTCACGTTCTAGGTTCAAGGGGCTTCAATATGTATAAAGTTTCTAGCTTTCCATTACTTTGTGCTTTTTTTCAGTTTTTATTATGTAATTTTGTTAGTACATGTTTGTAATACATAATGATTACATACATTGTGGGGAATTTGGCCATGTACATAATACACTTTAATTCTTTTTTTTTGGTACCAGGGCTCGAACTCAGGGCCTCACACTTGCCAGGCAGGTGCAGTGCCACTGAGCTACATCCTCGGGTCTCCTCAAATCTTTTTTGCCCCCTTCCCCACCCATCTCTCCCTGGTCCCTCCAACTCTTGATCCCCTTCTTATTTGAAAAAGCACTATTCCCATTTTTTTCAATTCTCCTTTTTAAAAATCCTTTTTCCCTTCCTTCCTTTCCTGCTCCATCTCTTTTCCCCCTTCCCATTTGAAAAAGATCTTCCTACTTCTGGTTATCTATCCATTTGCTCTTTTATAACTGCAATTCCCTTAGCCTAGAATATTTTCCTGCCATGATGCACAGTCCCTTGTCCATGAAGCAAACCCCTGCTGTCCAGGCTTAGACTTTCTCCCATAATCTTCATCAGCTCTCCTCCTGAGCTATCTAAAATAAACAGCATAACTGGGCATGGTGGCACCGCCTGTAATCCCAGCACTCAGGAGGCTGAGCCAGGAGGATCACCAGGAGTTCGAGGTCAGCCTAGGCTACATAGTGAGTTTGAGGCTTGCCATAACTACATAGCGAGACTGCCTTAAAAAAAAACCCAAATGAATAAAATAAAATAAACAGCATAGAATTCCTCAGTGTGGGCAGTTCATTATTTCTCAACTTTGCATACACAAGGAAAATAAATTAATCTCAAATAAGCTTTACTATCTTTGTGGATCATTGTTCATAAACTCTAAGTCAAAGCAGTGTCTTTGCCATGTAAATTCAGTTTAAAAATAAAACTTCTAACCCCATGCTCCCAAGTAATCTGTTTTTTTTCTTTTTTTTTGAGATAGGGTCTCACCATGTAGTTCAGGCTGGCCTTGATCTCACTCTGTAGCCTAGGCTGGACTCAAACTCACAGTGATCCTCCTGCCTCAGCCTCCCAAGTGCTAGGATCTCAGGCATGTGTCATCACACCTGGCCTCACCCAGTCATTTTGTTTTTCTCTTAAGTCACTCCTGTATGTAAATTTTGTAAACAACAATGTTTAATAGAGAGATAACAAGTAAAACCCAAGCAAAAAAGACAATCAGAGAGAAGTGGCAGATGGAATGGAAATGTATGTGTTTGTCCTTTTTAAAAAAAATTTCTTTTCCCTCATTTTTACTGACAAAGATTATTCTCATTATTGTAAAGAACAGTTTCACACATGGAACTTAACTTTGGCCTTCCCTTCTCTCCAAATCAGGTTCCTTAGCTGGTCTGATAGACATCTCTGCGCACTGGATGACAGACTTAAAAGAAGGTATATGCACAGAGGGATTCTGGTTTAACCATGAACACTGCTGCTGGAACTCTCAGCAGGTCACCTTTGAAGACAGAGACAAGTGCCCAGAGTGGAATAGTTGGTCCCAGCTAATCATCAGCATGGATGAGGTAACATGTATGGTGATGTGTGAACCACTAAATTTTATTCTTACATTTACATCATGTCTTATACAATGCTCGTGACAATTATGGAATCTTCCCCTTTTTTCTTTTCACAAAAAGGGGAACCCATGCCAGCTGCCTTTTTCTGTGGTTTGTGGAGTCCTATTTCCTTTTCTTCTGATGTGTGGACTCCTTTGTTGCTTATCTTTAAAATTTTGGTTTTAAATAAGCCTGGTGTTTCTTCTTAGTTGTCAGTAGTGTTACTGGATTTATCTTTCCTTAATAATTTCGATAGGAATGTCAGAGGCAGCAACAACTGAGCTGTAATTTCTAACCAAGGATGGAGTGGGTTAAAAAGTGTTTATCATATAGATATCAAAAGTGATTTGTTTCTGAGCACTGCATTAGAATATTTTTTTAAATTACCATAAATTCCACATCAAAATAATAGAAACTCAGAAATAAAATTGCCCGCAATCTCATCTTGCACTTAAGTCATATTTTCATTGTCATATACCATGTTTGTTGATGCAAAAGTAGATGTTTTTCAGTTCTTTTCCTTTCTCTCACTACTGTATTATATGTCAGAACTCTCCCACTGAAAATACAAGTACACAAAACAAAAAAAATTCTCCCAATTCCATTCTGGCTTCCACCTACTGAAAAGGGTAGCATTTTAGCTCCCTTCTCGTCCACTCTGTTGGTGAAGTGAGGGAGACAAAACTAGGATATAGATTTGGACTTTACTTCATATATATATATAGTTTTTATGAGACAGGGTCTCGCTATGTAGTTCAGGCTGACCTTGAACTCACAATGATCCCCCTGCCTCAGCCTCCTGAATTCTGGGATTATAGGCATGCACAACCACACCCAGCTGAACTCTGTTTTTTAAAGCTGATCACATAGAAGTAGCAACTAGAACAGTGGTCATTAGAGGCTGAGAAGTGTAGTGGAAAAGAGGAAAGGAAGAGATTGGATAACAGGCATCAAATATAGTTAGAGAGGAGGAGTAAGTTCCAGTGTTCTACAGCATAGTAGGGCGACTATCAACTCCTTGTATATTTATAAGAAACTACAAGAGAGACCTTTGAAGGTTCCAACAAAAAGATATGATAATTATTTAAAGTGATAGAAGTGCTAATTACCCTGATTTGATCACTACACATGGTGTATGCATAAAATTACCACACTGTTCCCTATAAATACATATAATTATTATGTGCCAATTAAAAATAAATTAAAAATTTTCATTACCCACCTTAGTTTCCAAACGACTTGGGGTGGCATGTACACACACACACTCACACAAAATCAGTCAAGGGGAAAGAAGGATAGGAAAATAATAAAATCAGAAGCAAAGTTTCTGTATGCACGTGACTATACGTATACATATTGGCTCAGGGATGGGGTTCAACCAAGAGGTAGACACTGTATATGATGTGTGTTTGGAGGGGGTTCGGTCTGTGCTTCTCAAACTAGGGTATGTTCAGAGTGCCGAGGGCAGGTCAAACTGCAGGATGAATCTTATATGTGCCTTTCTAGAGCATCAGATTTTCCATTTGGAGAAAACTTTTTTTTTCAAAAAGTAAATGTAAACAGTCATTAAAAATGGAATATAATTTTGCTGCCTGCCTTGTAGGCGCAAGGTCCCAAGTTCGATCCCCAGTACCAAAAAAAAAAAATGGAATACAAAATTTCCGTGTTTGTGAAGAAGAAACCAAGATGTCTGTCTGTTTTACTTCTCTTCCCAGATTACTGCCACTCCTTACCCTGATGTTTGCTCTCCTAGATTAGGAGGAACTGGGATAGAAAAGTTTGAGAAATCCTAGAATTTAGGGGGAGTGAGCATGCATCTGTGCAAGTGTGCATGTGTGTAGGTGTCACTCACTTTTTTGGAACACTTAAAGTAATTATACATTCATAGGAAGTGCTAAAACAATATACAAGAAAGTCCCCTATACCTTTCATCCAGCCTTTCTCAATAAGGATAGTACAGGAAAGTAACAGGGCTGCAATCCACAAACCCTATTTTACCAGACTTTTTCTGAGAAAAGAGTCTTCTAGATTTTGAGAAGCCTTCTCTTGCCAAGAATTTGGCTTCTTGGTTTCTGCCTGGGCCAGTTTTCCTTACTTTCCCTTTCACTCCCCTTCTCTCTTTGTTTATTACCTCTGGAGTCTTCTTGCTCCAAGCCACATTTGAAAGGTAAAGAGATAGCAGTTGCCTGTGCCTCTGAGGAACTAAAACCTGTGTAAAACTTCCAGCTCAGAAAAAATACTGAGCATTCTGGTTCTCCTTCTCTAGGTCAGAGAATTATTTTTGATAGTGTTTTCAAAAATGAAAAGTTAAGCTGGGGATGGTGGCACATGGCTGTAATTCTAGCACTTGAGGGGCTGAGGAAAGAGGATCGCTGTGAGTTTGAGGCCAGCCTGGGCTACATAGTGAGTTCAGCCAGCCTGAACTACATAGCAAGAACCTGTCTCAAAAAGCCAAAAAAGAAAAGAAGTTTTTTTGTGTGTGATTTTTTTTGGGGGGGGGATTAAATATAGGGCCCTTGCATTGTGCTACATCACCAGCCTATGCTCACTTCTAATTTTGAGACAGAGTCTCACTAAATTGTTAAATTGCTCAGGCTGGGCTTGACCTTGTGATACCCCTGCCTCAGGTTCCCAGAGTGCTGGAACTACAGGCGTGGACAAGTCTATTGAGTTTTGCATTCCATATAATTTTTTTTGAAACAGGGTCTTGCTATGTAGTTCAGGCTGGCCTTGAACTCATTATGTAGCCCAGGCTGGCTTCAACTCCACAGAGATCCTCCTGCCTCAGCCCCCCAAGTGCTAGGATTACAGGTGTGAGCCACCATGCCTGGCTATTGCATTCCATGTAGTTTGAATGAGTTTCATGTAATTTGAATGAGTTTCAACTCCTAATATCAGTAAGCATAACCTCCTAGTATTCACAATTACTTTTTTAAAATAAAGTATAACTATTTACCAGCCCTTTATTGGTGATGAATTTTTTGTTAGTGGTCAGAACTAGATTTTTTTTTTGTGGCATACTTCATTATTATAGGGACATAGTCTCAAAAATATATTCTCTCCATTTGAAAAATGGATAAAGGTGCTAAGGATATTGCTCAGTGGTAGAGTACTTGCCTACTATTCGTGAGACCCTGGGTTCTATCCTCAGTGCCCCCCCCCCCCCAAAAAAGGTTATTGCTCTTTTATTCTTTGTAACATCTAGCATCATCAGGGCCTGAAAACCTTCTACTCATAACACTTGTTGCTGCATCTGTGGTAGCAAAATTCTCTCAAAGATATAATCATTTATACACAATCTTTTAAAAAAGTTGAATAAATGGAAGGTAGCATGGTGGTTACTAGGGACAGGGAGGGGAGAGAAAATGCAGAAAAATAAGCCAACGCTATAAATCTGCAGTTAGGTAAGGTGAAATAAATCTAAAGATCTTATATATCACACAAGACTGTAGTTAATATTGTATACTGAAAATTTGCTAAGAGAATAGATTTTAGGTTCATACCACACGCAGAAAAAAAGGTTAACTGTGGAAGGTGATAGATATGTAAATCTGTAGTAATCACTTTGTTATGTAGATGTGTATCCAAAGGTCAGGTCTGGGGGTGCAGCTCAGTGATAAAGTGCTTTAGCCTGCAGAAGGCCCTAGGTTCCATCCCCAGCACCAAAACCAAAACCAAAACGATATTATGTTGTATATCTTAAATATCTATGATAAACATAATTTTAAAACACAAAAGAAAAGACATTCAGGAATTTTAGTCACTATAACCTGCTGTGAGAATTTTACACCAAGATAGGTAGCCAGAGGTGAATGTAATAGAACTTTTTCTTTTGGAATAGAACTTTGGATCTGGTTTTCAGTTTCATTGTGCGAACAAGGTTCAGCCATTGCTGGGGGAGGGCACTGTTAAAACTCTTGGTAAAATTGACACAGAATCTTATATATTTGACTACAAAACCTATCAAAGCACTCACATCAAAATGGATTTTGTTTCAGTTGGCTCTTCCTCCATGTCCATTATTAGACTCTGTTGTAAATTTCCTTTGAGTGTAGCAGAGCATTTCATTTTCAGCAATAAGTGACCTGACAAGTATTTCAGTAGTTGTTTTACTGGACAATCAGGAAAGAAAGATTTGAGCAATTTAATGTTGATCTTTGTCTTTCTGACCTACTCTCCTGAAAAAATCATTACTCAAAGGAGCTGCATGCCCCAGGGAGCCAATGTAGGGTAAAACAAGCTTGTCTGTTTTTTTCCTTGTTCCAGGGAGCCTTTGCCTACATAGTCAACTATTTCATGTATGTCCTCTGGGCTCTTCTATTTGCCTTCCTTGCCGTATCTCTTGTCAAAGTGTTTGCACCTTATGCCTGTGGCTCTGGAATCCCTGAGGTAAGTCTGTTAAAATGGTTTCCAAATGTTCATAATATGAATCTTTTTTGGTTAAAATATTTTAATGTATATTTCAGAATATACCACAATGTTTTTTGTAATCCTAGGGATTGAACCCAGGTCTTTGCACTGAGCTATATCCCCAACCATTTTTAAAATTTTATTGTGAGACAGGGTGTCTCTAAGTTGCCCAGGCTGGGGTTGAACTTGCTATCCTCCTGCCTCAGGCTCTCAAGTCAGTGAGATTACAGGGGTACACCACTGTGCTTGGCAGTTTTATAGATATTAAACAGAGTCAGATAAATTGGGTGTCAGATGCCTATAATCCCAGCTACTTGGAAGGATAAGGCAGAAGAATCACTTGAGCTCACAAGTTCAAGACCAACCCGAGCAACATAGTGAAACCTTGTGTTAAAACAAAAATAAAAACAAAAATCCCAAAAAACTTAAACAGGATTTAAGGTCCTAAGGCCTGGTCAGATTTCTCTAGGTTTTCCTTCAAGTCTCTTCTCAACCTGGGTTACCTGATTTAGCCTAGAAGGGGATGATGGTGACTAAAGCTCTATTTCTAACTACTTTTGGTTTAGATTGCTTGCCAGTGACTGAAAGCACTGAGACTTTAGGTTGTTGCCAGGGTGGCCTTTCTGTTTCCTGACCCAGGAATAGTCCCACATTTCTTTGGCAGTTACGCAAAGCTATACTTAATCTTACAAGTTGTGTCAGGATTCTGACCTTGCCCTCTCAGAACATGACTCTTGGACCACCGATTTATAAAATAAGGAAGCGCTTATCCTTGCCTGAGTGGCTCCCTCACCTACATACTCTCCACTGTCATACTTAGGATATGCTCTTGCCCACCTGTCACATGGCTCCCCCCGCCGCCCCACCCAGAAAGGTACATGAAAGCTTGAAGAGAAATTCTGGCTTTCTTTGGCTTCTGGGCTCCCTCTTAAACTACATGTTACTTGTTCAAAGGTTCAGTGTCTAATGAGGTATAGATTTTTGCTTCTTAGCCTTGTTTGCTTCCATTGTCTATATCTAATCTATCTGTGTTTGACCTGCAGATAAAAACTATCTTGAGTGGTTTCATTATTAGGGGCTATTTGGGTAAGTGGACCCTGGTTATCAAAACCATCACCTTGGTGCTGGCAGTGTCATCTGGCTTGAGCCTGGGCAAAGAGGGTCCCCTAGTGCACGTGGCTTGCTGCTGTGGGAACATCCTGTGCCACTGCTTCAACAAATACAGGAAGAATGAAGCCAAGCGCAGAGAGGTAATGGCAGCTGGCCTTAATAGTCTCCTTTTGGATGAAAGCATAAACAGTGTACAGTCTTAGGGGTGGGAATTTGGGGACTCTGTCATTATGAATTCAAAGACGCTTTGACTTAGTCCACTTGTAGGAATTTCTCTTACAGCCTTTCTGATCCTAGCATATGTGTGCATACAGTTGTCTGAGGATAGTCAGTGCAGTGTTTGTTAACATAGTGAAAATCTGAAGCTATTAAAATGTCCATCAAAAAATGTCCATCAGTAAGGGACTGACCAAATAAGCAATAGTCTGTCCACACTGTAGAATACTATACAACAATTAAAAAGAATGAAATAGTCTTATAATACTGACATGGAATGCCGGCGATATTGCACTGTTAAATTAAAAAAAAAGTTTGTGGTTAACATGTATAGTATAATTCAGATAATGTTTTTAAAAAGTGTATTATCTATGCCCTTAAAAAGAGTGTGTCTGGAAAGTGGTCCTAACCCCAAAGTTAAAAATATCTACTTCTGGTAAGACAGAGAATAAGGTAAGGAGAAGTAAGGAATTTAGCTTTGTATTATATATAATTCTATACAAGTATGTGTGGCTTCTATTACAAAAGAAGTTATAGAATAATAGATTTTTAAAATTACTCTTATGGAAGAAAAATATAAACGAAGTGTATATTCTAGATGTCAGCTTTTCATCTTTGATTTCTGCCTAATACTACACTTGAACTAGTTTCTCACTAAGACTACAACCCCTGCCTCAATTAGCTAAATGAGTCCCACCACAGCATCTCTATAGTTGTTCTCAAATTTATGTAGTTGTTACTGTATGTTACTTTGAGGGAAAAGACCATTTTTTAAGAATTTCCAAGTCATTAGTTATTTTTATCCTGCTATAATTAATGACAAGAAAATAATGGGTTTTTTCTTTATTTTTCTTGAATAACAAAAAAATCCCATATGGAATGGGTCAAGACCAAGATTGTGTCATTCAACAGGAATTTTCACAAAATTGGAACATAGTGATTTCTTCTGAAAACAAAAAAGATTAACCATAAGACCCAGGAGGAAACTAGAAATATGTTGAGATTTCAAATATGGAATACATTTTGATAGTTAAGTGGGAAAGTTCTGGCATAGTTAGAAAGGAGAGAAAAGCTAGAAGGAGCAACATGGAGATGTGTGAGTAGATTGTTTAGCTACCTGTAGAGGAACACAAGCCTGTGTTAAATTGTGGAGGTTGTTCAATGGGGATAACTCACAGAAGTGAGAAAATTAAAAAAACATTTTAATAGGCAAGAGTGAAGTGCTGATTGTTGCTGGTTTTGCATGGGTAGAGGTTAATTTGAAACTATAGGTTACTGGTTACTCAATTGTTCCTTGTACAATGAGAGGAATTTGATTTTCCTGTTTCTCTGTACAGATGCCATTTATTTCTCTGATTTGACTCATGAATATTTGAATCTTAAATTTACTCCCTATTGCATACTTACACTTTTATTTTTTCCTATTGTTTGCACCATTGGTGGAAACTCTTTTGTGTTCAAGTGGCCTTGCCAAAGTGGGCAGATGATTGAGAGCAAACAGATTTGAGAAGAGTATAGACGGATTCCACTCTGCAGTATAAAACTGAAGCACACCAACCAAATCAATTCTTTTGTCTTCCTTCTCATTCATTCTGAACATAGTAAAAAATCCCCTTTCTCAAGTTGCATGATGGCTGTCTTCATTTTTCTCATATGAAAGCCATTTTAGCTTTACATTTTGAAGTCCTCACAGCTAACATTGGAAATCTCACTCATCTCTCCCTTTCACTCTCCTGGGCCATCCTACACTCCCAGAGAAACTTGCCTACTTATTTTGCCAAGAACCATTTTATTCTTCAAAACTCTTAATTCTGTTTAACTTTCTCTTTAAAATATTTCCTTACTCTACAAATCATTTGTCTCTCCACAGCAACTAGAATCCAAGGAAAGAACTTGGGCTCTTCAGTTAATTTTGGTTTGTTTTCTGTCACCAGAGTTGGTCCTGTACATTTTACATGTACATACATGCCTGCACACTGAGGTGGCATCCTCTAAATATCATTTGTTTTCTTTCCTTATATCTTTGTCCCTCTTTTCCAATCTCAGATTCTTTCTCTTCCTTCTTGCCCCTTTCTTGCCAAACCTAATCGTGTTTAGGTTTTCTCATCCTGTAATCATCTGGTTGTTTCTTTTCTGTTTCCATAGGTTACTGGGTGTACATTGGGCACGTAGAAAAGAAAACTCTCAATACCAATTGTATGATTAGTGCAGCCCCTGAATATCTGTGAACCAATCATTATTTCAGTTTTGTGTCACTAGAATCTTCTTTAGCATCTCATTTCAAAACATTCCTGTACAAGTTGCTCTTTAGGTACATACCATAAGTACTTTGTTTAGGTGAGGAATATATAGATCTCCAAGCTCAAATTCAGTTTCTGAAATGGGGGAGGGGATAATTTAGAATAAAACATGTGCGTAAATCAATCACAAAGAGAGCGCCCTCTTTCCCATTTAAGCATGTGAACCATGTGTTCAACATCTAGCATATAGTGTTTGCTCTCGAAATAACTAGAGATTGAACTTCATTTTTGTTTTGGTACCGGGGATTGAACTCAAGTCCTTGCGCTTGCAGGGCAGGCGGCAGAACCACGGAACTAAATCCCATTTTTGAGAATATGGAGCGTGCAGAGTTTTTCACAAAAATATTTAGTAACCAGTAATGTTCCTTTAAAAAATGCAGTTGAATTTGGGAAAGCGGTATTATTTTGTCACTAATTTTGAGTTTTGGATTGTAGGTCTTGTCGGCTGCAGCAGCTGCTGGTGTATCTGTTGCCTTTGGGGCACCTATTGGTGGAGTATTATTTAGCCTGGAAGAGGTAATGACTTCTGACTTTCAGCAGAGATTGCGTGTGCTTTAGTGTCAGGAATTTCAGTCAGTATCTATGTACATTACAGTACACTGCCCAACTCAGTGCTTTACCATGTGACCAGAAATCCTTCGGCAGTTTTTATCCTCAATTCTGATGCAGCATTGCCAGTTTTCCACCTGAACCAGTTTTTGCATATTGACTGAATTTGCTTTCTCACCTTCTCTCTTATAGGTCAGCTACTATTTTCCCCTCAAAACCTTGTGGCGTTCTTTCTTTGCTGCTCTAGTGGCAGCATTTACTCTGCGTTCCATCAATCCATTTGGGAACAGTCGCCTAGTTCTATTTTACGTGGAGTTTCACACCCCGTGGCATCTCTTTGAGCTTGTGCCATTCATTCTGTTGGGCATATTTGGTGGTCTGTGGGGAGCTCTATTTATCCGCACAAATATCGCGTGGTGTCGAAAGCGGAAGACCACCCAGTTGGGCAAGTATCCTGTCATAGAGGTACTCATCGTGACAGCCATCACTGCCATCCTGGCTTTCCCGAATGAATACACCCGGATGAGCACAAGTGAGCTCATTTCTGAGCTGTTTAATGACTGTGGCCTTTTGGACTCTTCAAAGCTTTGTGATTATGAGAACCGTTTCAACACAAGCAAGGGTGGTGACCTGCCCGACAGACCTGCTGGTGCAGGAGTCTATAGTGCCATGTGGCAGCTGGCTTTGGCACTCATACTGAAAATTGTCATTACAATATTCACTTTTGGCATGAAGGTGAGGAATTGTCTCGGTACTCAGTGACTTTATGTGTGGCTGTTGGTTTTGGAGGGCAAAGCCAAGGTATCTTACAATCCTAGTAGCTCATATGGTATGATGCTTTCAACTTCCCCAACATGATTCCCCCCAAAACCTTTTACCCCTCACTTGTTCTTATAACTTCCTAGACAATTGCATCTCTGTCTTAAATTGTGCAAGCTTAGTTTGAGATCAAATGCAAACCTCAGCGATGAGATTTGAGGAAGAAATTTTTTTCTTTTGTGTGGAAAACATTTTGCCCCTCAAGATGGTGATGTATTTATTCTAGTCCCTCTTGTATCAAAAACCAATATCCAACAATAGTTTTAGTCCTTATTGAATGGCTTTAGAGTTTATTAATTAAGCATAATTATAGGCTGAGCCTCATGAAGTTGCTGATATTCAACCACCTTGACCACAGTTTCATATGGTTTAACCCAATACATAGCTAAGAGTATGTTTTACAGTTGGAATCAGTGCTTACTTGTCAACAAGTGGGAACCATTTCACAGGTTAGTACTATAGTATTTAAACTATCAAAACATACATCACTGTGTTCTCTTCTGGTATGTAGAAACTTAAAAAAAAAAAGTTGATCTCATAGAAGTAGAGTAGAATTTCTAAAGGCTGAGAAGGGTACTAGGGAAGAAGAGATAGAGAAGGATTGGTTTATGTATACAAAATACAGTTAGGGGGATTAAGTTCCACTTTTCTGTAACACAACAGGGTGACTATAGTTAATAATTTATTGCATATTTCAAAATAGAGGAGAGGATTTTGAATGTTTCCAATACAAAGAAGTGATAAATGTTCCAGGTGATAGATATGCTAATTACCCTGATTTAATCATTATACATTGTATACATGTATTGAGATATCACACCATAAATATGTATAGTTATTATGTGTCAATTAAAGAAAACAGACATAAGGCTGGTATGTTTTACATTCAGTACCTGTTACGATTTCCATGTTTCAGCAGAAACTAAAAAGGAAAAATTGTTAAAGTATCACCCACCTCCATTCTAGGTTTTTGTTTGTTTCTGGTCTTTACACACTACTACCATGTTATTTCCCTTTTTCCCTAGGGAAACTGAGATTCAAACCAAAGAATAAGAGACAGCAACTCAGTGTAAGCAGTGTGTACTCTCTGAGATAAGGTCATCCTTTCCTTCAACACAGGGATAGGATGGAGAACAAAAAGTTTTGCAGTGCTTCTTGAGTTATTTTTTTATCTCATGGCTTCATTACTTTATTTAAAGGACGTTTGTTGACCATCAGAACAACAAATTCAAATGCCTTCCAGAATTAAACACAGTATTTCTGCAGTTTTGATTATCCTTACTGTCATTTCCCTCGCTTAGTACAGAATATTAAAAATATCCTAGAAGTAAAAAGAGCAGAGAGATAAATGAAGCCTCCTTTTTTGGTTAAGCATGCAACTGTAGCCACTATCTCATTTTAAATTTTATTTGTTTGATATTTCCTTATACAGTTCCAAAACAGACTGAAACTTCATATGCTGTCCTTTTTGTGTGTGCGCAGTGGGTTAGGATTCAATATATGAGTAGGGTTATGAGCATTCCATTTCAATCCCAGCACCAGTGTTTACGATTTTTACCTCAGGTCAGGGACTTAACCTCTCTAAACCTTAGGTTCTTTGTCATTTGGGAATAATAATGCCTATTTCCTGGGGTAGTTATAAAGAATCTATAAAATCTTGTATGAAGAGCATCCAGCATACATCATGGTAGTTAATGAAGGCTAGTTATTGTTGATAAGAATTCAAAATTGGGGGAAATGTCTGCATATATAAGAAACTCCATCTATTTTCCTTTTTCTTTGGGAAAGGCCTAATTTCTGCCTCCAGTTCTGTGTTGGTCTGGAGAGTTCAGGCTCTTGCCTGATGGACCCCGAATCAGGGTAAGCTTCTTTGCAGTCATCCTTGCCTGCACGTCCCAGAGAGCCTCTATTCCCTGTAGTGTTACACGAATCTTTACAGCCACTTGCTAGCATAGTGCATAGTTAAACTGTCAATTGGCCTGTTTGCTTTGCCAGAGGGTCAGTCTTCCAGCCCTTCCCATTTACCAAGCAATCGTATTATTTCTCACTAATCATCTCTGCTTTCTCTTTGCAGATCCCTTCTGGCCTCTTTATCCCTAGCATGGCTGTTGGTGCTATAGCAGGTCGACTTTTAGGAGTAGGAATGGAACAACTGGCCTATTACCACCATGACTGGGCCATCTTCAATAGCTGGTGTAGTCAGGGAGCTGATTGTATCACTCCTGGACTTTATGCAATGGTTGGGGCTGCAGCCTGCTTAGGTGAGTAGTGTTTGCATTGATTCCAAAGAGTAGCTTTCCACATAAAAGGAAAGTGATGTCAAGCACAGTTGACCACACAGTTTAAAAAATGATCATCCATTTCCTGTTGAATCTGTTATATTTAAGACATTTATGAAAGCTACTTCTATTCTTTCACAGTGGGGAGATGATTAGAAATTTAGACAAAGTTAACAGCACAAGAGCAAAAAAATAGAATCAGCCTAATTTTATACAGTAAGGAACTGGTTAAATCATTTCATCCATATAATACTACATTATGCAGCCTTTATATATGATGTTAATGTTTCACATCTTTAAATATGATATTAAATAAATTTGTAATAATATGTTAACATAAAGTGGGGGGAAAGCATGGTGGGGAATTAAACATAATATGAGCTTTCCTATATAAAAATATGTTTTTGCATAGAAAAAACTGGAAAATGTCATTCAAAATTTTTACTCTGCTGACTTACAGGTAGTGCATTGTGAATAATGACTCATCTTTTCTGAATTTTCTACAGTAGGCATGCATTTCATAATTAGGGAAATGAAGCAACAGAAAAATTAAAACAAGAATCAAAAAGCATCTTAAACTTCTGTAGACATTTAAAAAATTAAATCTCAATTGTAACCTTATTTTAATGCAGTCTCTGAGATCTGCACAGTTATAGATGAAACCCCATTCTAGTATTAGTTTTGATAAATAAGCTTTTGCTGGATAGGGCCTGTGACAGGCCCATAATTGCAACAAATCCTGTTTTGTCTGCCTTCAGTGGTCTGTGTCTATTTTTTCACAGGTGGAGTGACTCGGATGACTGTTTCTCTTGTTGTCATAATGTTTGAACTGACTGGTGGCTTGGAATATATTGTTCCTCTGATGGCTGCAGCCATGACAAGCAAGTGGGTGGCAGATGCTCTTGGGCGGGAAGGCATCTATGATGCCCATATCCGTCTCAATGGATACCCCTTTCTTGAAGCCAAAGAAGAGTTTGCACATAAGACCCTGGCAATGGATGTGATGAAACCCCGGAGAAATGATCCTTTGCTGACTGTCCTTACTCAGGACAGCATGACCGTCGAAGATGTAGAGACCATAATCAGTGAAACTACTTACAGTGGCTTCCCAGTGGTAGTGTCCCGGGAATCTCAAAGACTTGTAGGCTTTGTCCTTCGAAGAGATCTCATTATTTCAATTGGTAAGGAGGGGATAATGAAATAAATATGCATGAAATGGGACAGAGAGGAAAGAGGGAACTGGTTAAGGGCTGGAGGGGTAGGGCTAGCATTTCTATTTTCAACTCTTTCCCTTCTGTTCAAATAGAAAATGCTCGAAAGAAACAAGATGGAGTTGTGAGCACATCCATCATTTACTTCACTGAGCATTCTCCTCCAGTGCCACCATACACTCCTCCCACCCTGAAGCTTCGGAACATCCTCGATCTTAGCCCTTTCACTGTGACTGACCTTACACCCATGGAGATCGTAGTGGATATCTTCCGCAAGCTGGGACTACGGCAGTGCCTGGTTACACACAATGGGTGAGGACTCTTGGGGGAAGGCAAATTGGACTGTTGGAGAAAAGGAAATGTGGAGACAGAAAGAAGAACCTAATTTAAGTGAACATTAGTAGTACTTTTAGGGTTTTTTGAAGCTCTAAGATGAAGATACATGTTTTTTTAAAATCATAATTAATAGAAAAAGAAGACTATATTTGAGAAATAATCAACTGTTGTACATTATCAATAACAGTTCCTTCCTTACAAAGGAAACATCTATGTTGTTATGTACAGGCAGCACTGAAATTATAATGGTATCAGTGGGATATGTATAGTACAGTAGAGTAGTCTCCCATTATTATTGGGGGATAGTTTCTAAGACAACCATGGGATGTCCGAAAACCATAGATAGTGCCAGATCTTATATATAATGTTTATATATGTATATAATATATATAATGTTTATATTTATATATATACGTACATACATGATAAACTGTATATATCAGGCACAGTAAGAGATTAACAGCAACAAATATAAAATAGAACAGTTATAACAATATATAATAGTTATATGAATGTCCTCCCTCCCTCCCTCCTTCTCTGTCTGTCTCTCTCTCTCTCTCTCTCTCAATAGCTTAATGTACTATACTATGTTTTTGGACCATGGTTGACCATGGGTGACTGAAACCATGGATAAGAGGAGACTATTGTATTTTGTGCTCATAATCCCTTTTTTGTTATTATTGGAGGACAAGAAAATCAAGTTTCATTGAGATCTAGTGATTTACATGAGTGTCCCCAGTTAAAAAATAGAAGAACAGGAATATTTTGCTTTTGAATGCTCCCTACTTGTCCAGAGTATCTCTCATCTCTCTCTTTCCCCCTTTTTTCTACCTTCAAATAAATCATCTTCTCTTAGTTTTTTTTTTTAAATAACAGAACTAGGCTTTAAATAGTCTTAAGCTTAAAGCTCTTTCCTTCCTGGGCTATTTCTTGTCCAATAAAAGAAGCCCTGCTATTTTTATTGGAAAGGGAGGGTGGTCAAGAAAGGGGTGGAGTTTTTCTGAACATGCTATGTTAAACTAGCAACTATGCAAGACTTTTCCCCTCCTCTAAAACTTTGAAGTAATATAACAGATGTCTTGCAGGATTTAAATCAGTAAGAGGACTTTTCCTAACTGGTTTGTTCAGCATTTACTGAATCCTTACTTCATGTAAGAAAGTATTTAGCTGGACTCTAAGGAGATGTAAAAATGAGTAAACCCTTTCTCTGCCCTCATAGAGTGTGTAGTATTATAGTGGCTACAGGACAGTAGCAAAGAGGACAAGTGCTACAGAGGAAGCCTGCATATAACAACATGCTGTTGCTGGGAGTAGGGCAGAGTTATTGCTGGCTTGTAGGATCAAGGCAGGTTCTGGAAGAGGAGCATTTAAACTGGACTGCAGTTAGGTAGGTAATATTTATATATGTAGAGAAGAATATTTAAAACAGAGGAAATTGTAGGACCTGAGACCTAGAAGTAGAAGTGCTTATGTGAGGACTTCTGTTATCTTATCATTCTGGAAGTACAGATACGGTAGTATTTAAAAACACCAGTGGAAAATGGCAAGTGTCACATTGGGGAAAGTTGCTTAAAGTGTAGATTTATTGTTTTGTCATATTGTGTCTTTTAGGCGATTGCTTGGAATCATTACCAAAAAGGATGTGTTAAAGCATATAGCACAGATGGCGAACCAAGATCCAGATTCCATTCTCTTCAACTAGAATCGGGGTTCTTCTGGATATAAAACAGGAAGGACATTGCAGACCGTGGATATATTTTATTAACTGGGTACCCAAAACGCATTTCCCATATTTGGATGGTGAAGTCGTATTAGTGTGTTGTCTCTTTCCTACAAGTTAACCAGTTGCACTACATGATCTGGAAATTAATCTTCTCTTTAGGAGAAAATACAGTAAGCTTCTGATATATTGCATTACGAAGGTCTCATGAAAGAGTATAAATAAGATTGCTATGGTTTATATTTTTTAAATAATTTTTTTTAATTTAAAAAATAATTGTTAGCCAGTATGCAATCACTGAAAACTATGCAAGAAGAATTTCAGCCGTCCTGACTCATAGCCTGCAGGAAACTCATGAAAAAAGTCACTTGGGGGATCTGTCATTGGTGGAAGATGAAGTGTAACCTAAGGAGCTTTGCTTTTCAAACCATATAAAAGAAAGCCAGAAGGAAAATAGTGATGGTATTTTTTAGACTGTGAAGATTCAATTCAAATATTATCCTTGTTCCTGTTACAATATTTAGCATTATTCATATGTTATGTGTTTATGTGTATGTTAATTTTAATTTCTGATTATAAGACAATGCTGCTTTGGTTAATCTTCTCTAAATTAATTTAGAGAGGTTGACTTTTATAGCTTGCTTATTCCTGGTACTCTTTTGAAGTATACAAAGATAAGTTATAGAGCTTTCTTCTTGTCTGGCAATGGTCCAGATGGTATTTGTTAGCTAGTAGACAAGGACTTCACCATAAATTTATTAGTAGCAAGGGATGATTTCTTTCAGCTTCCTTGAAATGAATGATAAGTAAAGTTCTAAGCAAAATCAGTGACTAGGAATTTCGCATTTTTGTGAGGTCCTAACTAATCCTCATACTCAGATGCCACCTCCACGAATGATGGTGCTTTAGGCTTCTGGAATACATAAGAATAGTAAAGGGAACCAAGTCTAGACTGCATACTGGTAAACCAGGGAAGATTCAGAGCTGCATCAGCATCCTCATGCATTCCTTTATACTACCAGTACTAAATACTACTAAAATAACAGCACTCATGTTCCTCCCAGCATTAAGTACATATAACAGGCCAATGTTGTCCCCATAAGCCTGAATTAGGCTTGGGATACTTTCAGATACATGCAAGGTGTTGGAACAGAATAAGCAACTGTGACTTGAATGCAAAGGCATCCAAGACCCGGGGATATGGGCAAGGCCTGGTGACACCAAAGGTGCTTGTATCCACTTGAAAAGGAGCCTGTCTCAATTTTCTACCACACTTACTACAGTTTAAAAAAATCACACAATAGAGATACCTGGTGGAATTAGAGCCACCACATCATTCCAACCACTATTTCATTTTCTGTACTTATGTGCAATTACTCCTCCTCCATTCTGTTCTCCTTCCTCCTTCATTCTGTTCTTCAGTACTGAATCCTGTCTCGGATTGAGCATTACACCTGGTTAATAATTTCCAGTAACAAAAAATTACTGGAGCTGGTTAAATTGTAAAGCAAGGCTCAGCAGTCTCGTGGCACATAGACTAGAGGTGACACATAACCCCTTTCTTTGCTGTATGGGTCAGTTGCTGTTTCCATGCCTCTGCTGCTGCCCCAGATGCCCATGGCAAGGAAGCTCCATTGTCAGGGATGAGAATTCAACTCTGCTTATTTTAAAAATCTGTTCTAACACTTGCTTTGACCCAGAATCAGCAGTCACTTGGCACATTCTCACATACTCCCCGAACACTGCAGTGTACCTCATTTAAAAGCTGTTGCTTCCCAAATCTAGGACTTTTTACCCCTAGGTCTTATCTTACCAAAATCTGAAATTCTTTTATTTCCCAGAGCTGAGTAGCCAATTAAAAAAAAATTATCTTTTAAATATCAAGGCAGTCACCGCAGTTCCTCTTTTTAAGTGTATTCCTCTAGCATTTTATTGAAAAAGAAGAAAATGCTCCAGGGTACATGGTATCATAGTCATGGCTCAGTAGCTTTATGCCTTTTGTTCCTTCCATGCCACTGATTCTTTCCTATGAGATAAGACAGCCTGAGTGACCGACATATATGTTATGTAGAGATCAAAGTTCTTATTTGTACATTTCTGGTTCAATATCTCTCTTATTAACCATCCTTCCTTACTGAAGTTTGCAAAACGAGAAATGTTACTATTACTGATATTTGATAGCGAGGGAGGGTTTGGTCAAATTTCATAGTGCAGCAGTGACATGAAGGGTATCTTGTTTGCCTTTGTGGGGTTTTTTTTTGTTTTTTTAGGCTCTGTTCTTGATTTTAGACAGATGAGCTAGTGTTAAGGTGCTACTTCAGAGAATTAATTTTAAAAATCAGATAACACTGTGCCAAGGTATACTTTCTAGATACTAAGCACCAGTTGGCCCTCCAGAGAATGACAATATCCCTTTGATACCTCACTCCTCATAAATCTCATTCATTAACCTCAGCTTCTCAGGAATTCTTGTAGCTTGTGCACTAGAAGTAGCTGTAGTATATGGTCTGTACTATATGTTCAATCCTATGGTTTGACTCAGTTTGGCTTATTGTCCTAGAGCACTCTACAAGACTGCTAGCTCAGCACTTGACACTCAGAGTTTCTTGTCTTGAGGAAGGAAGACAAGTTTCTTGTCTTGAAGAAAGATATGCTTCCTGCCATTACCATTTCATCAGTTAAACATACTTAACCAAAAAGCAAGGCCAAAATAGAGAGGTCTGTTATTAGCCTCAACTGGCCACATACCAGTGGCAAAAGACTAGATAACATATGATTTTAAAATGAATGAATGGAGACTAGCCTATTTTGGAATAGAAGAATTACCTGACTAGAATAGAAAAGAAGAATGTAGAAGAAAATAGAAGAATAGAAAATTACCTGACACAAGGGGAGGGTTTACAAAAGAATGCCAATAGGTACTTCGACAGAGTTTGGATTTTCCAAGGAAAAATATCTGGTCAGCATCCAACCATGAAGTGAGTGAGAGTTAAGTCTAACTGCCATATTTTGTATCTTCAGATCTTCAATTTAAAGAATTTAAGAAAGCTGAAACAATGTATAATGAGAAAAAAGGTGGAGGGAAGAAGCAGAGGACTGAAATACAAATAATGGCTATGTTAAAGATTATTTCTATTCTGATGTTTGGCTAGAAATGAATTACAACACTCTCTTCTTCCTCTGACTTCAGATTCCTGGCTCAGCCCAGCTGTAGAGTAGAGAATATCCGCAAAATAGATATTCTCTGGTGGATTACTTAACATTGATAATGCTTTGAATTTGCCAGCTGGCAGAGTAAATGATTAATTTGCTGATTGAACTGCAAAGCATTTCAGTTGTTTTGGAACCAAAGGCTGAATCTAAGCCCTTTGTAGGAAAAGCAGAGTCCTTTTTGTAAAATATCCCCTCCAAATATGTGGACTGAACATAAGTATCCTAAAGTTTTAATTTTTAACCACGTCTGGGATTTCCTGGATTTCCTTCAGGGAGGGGGTTGAAAGTGATGGTAATAGAAAGGCCTGGGTAAGAAAATATATGAATAGTATAAAATGGTACAAGGAAAGGCATTCCATGACCCTTGCCATGCATGCTGGCACTGAGATGTATAGAAACTGCTTGATCATGTGCCTCGAGGTGAGAAAAAGTCAAGTAATCCCCCAAGGCCAGGCTTTTGAAGCAAACAGGCTCAAAGCCATGTTCAGCTCAAAGGCAGTCTGTTTTTATGGAGAGAGCTGACTCCAGATATTTGCACAGAAAGGAATGTGCTATCTAAATGGTAAGCTTTCTTTATCTCCCCCCCCCATATATATATGTTTTGTTTTGTACCAGGGATCAAACTCAGGACCTTGCGCTTGCAAGGCAGACAAAGTGCCACTGAGCTAAATCCCCGGCCCTACATCTATATTTCTAACCTCCCTACAATGTCCTTATTATATATTGAAAAGAAAAAGGTAAGAGTTGCTCAAGTCAGAGCTTAAGAGCTGTGTAAATTTGAAGCCCAGTCAGCGCAATGGACCTGGGTGATTATTGAATTTTGATCTGCTTCAGTTTCAGTTGTTTTCTCCAAGGAGAAAAGCTCTGGGAAGAGTGGATGTTAGCAAATTTAAGTTATTCCCCCAGCATTTGCTCGCCACATTCCCATTTCTACATGTCTGGATCCTGGCAAAGTTTTGCAAAGATGCAGGGAACAAAAGTGTTTTTTCCATGGTGTAGCCTATGTAGTCTGATTTTGCCAAATCACGAGAGAGAGAGAGAGAGAGAGAGAGAGAGAGAGAGAGAGAGAGAGAGAGAGAAGGAAGGAAGGAAGGAGGGAAGGAAGGAAGGAAGGAAGGAATATGATATGCTGAGTTTGCATTTCTTGGATGAGACTTCTCAGGCCACCCAGTCCAGTCTTGCAGTCATAAATTCTTACCTCTAAATTCCTACCAGTAGTCTTCAGCCTCAATGTGCACTCATTGAATGAATATACGTTGCCTATAGTTTGACTTTTACAGCATGTGATATAAAAATATGAGGGTTTTTGAAACACAATCTCTGCCTCTCCCCTTACTTTAATCTCTTTATCTTCCTTTCCCTCCATCATGTTCTGAATTCAAATTTCTCACCATTTTTACAAATGTAGTGTTTTGAATGTGTACCTTGGAAAAGAGGGAGAGGATGCTTCTGAGAACAGAGAATGAAAGCTCCTCCTGAGTGAATGGGGCATTAGCATTTTGCTCTACTGTAGGGGTTAAAGCCAGAGAGAGTATCTGGAGTATCTAGGGCTTTAACACTGTAAGGTAGACCTACAAAATATCCATTGCTAAACCTTATTATTATCTACTAATCCCAATCTGTTGGAATTCAGGGGCAGTCTAGGATTTGGTGAGGGAAATGCCATCCAGCAAAATGAGGAAGAAGGCAGGGCCTGCAATGACTTCATGAGGGTGGGGATGTTCAGCCTCACTATCATACTGAGGGTATCTCAGAATATATGATCCTTCCAGAGTGCTCCTTTGCCCTGCCCCACTTCACTTTGTCCCCCTTTCACCCTCCTTCCCCAATGTCCTGCCTTTTTAGTACTCAGCTTTATATATATATATATATATATATATATATATATATATATATATTTACTTTTTTATTATATATTTGGTCCATTGGGACTGTGTAATGGTTATGAATTTATTCCATTCAAGAAAAAATATGTTTAATATTTTGTTCTCTTAAACTGTCTTTTGAGGCTCTGCTGCTAACCAGGTACGGGCCAGAAAGGAGTTGGGCCTGACAGCATCTTGGTCATGTCACTGAAGGGTGACAGTGATGTTGTGATGATGACTCTTCTTCATTTGACCAAGGCCAGCCTTTTGTTCTTACCTCTGCCCATTCATTTCTGGCTATTGGAAATATACCAGCCTTTGGGTGAGCCATTGAGGCCAAAAGGATCAGAGGGGCCAGGTTCCAGCCTGTGGGCCACTATGTGAATATCTCTATAAAAAGCTCATTTGTAGGACCGGCTCCAACTGCAGTAGCCCAAGAAAACCTGTCTGGACATTTGAAATCCATAGAGTTGGTCAAAGTTCAGCTACAGGAAGCTAATGTGAATGAGCAGTAGCTACGTATCCAGAAACTGGCTTCAACCAAAGCTGATAAAGCCTGAGTTTCCACGGGAAGCTTGGTGCTGAGCTGTTCAGAGCAGTTGTTTATCTGAGTGTTGCCAACCCTTTAGCCATGCTTTCTTGGCTTTATCCTCACTTGTTCGTAGGCACAGTCTGAACCAAAGTTATGGCTCACTGCTCACTTTTTTTCTGCTCCCTGATCATCCATAGCGACAGTGTAAAAAGGAAGACATGGACAGGGAGCTTGGAGACCTGGTTTCTATTCCCTATGCTTTTATTAACTAGCCTGGAGATCTTAACCGCTCTGTGCCTCTGTGTTCCCATCTGTAAAATGGGGATAGTGTTAATTGCCCTGCCTACCTCACAGGGTTGTTGTGAGGATAAACTGAGACAATGAATTAAAAGTACTTTGTCAAGTAAGTGCTATGCAAATTGTAAGAAATGGAAGCAATCATGTTAAAGGCAATGGGATGAACATTGCCAGAAGGGTTCATGGGATTGTCCAGCCCTTTCTCTGTGTGGCTTAAATCCAGGTCGCCATTGCTTTATACATTTTCACTTAGCACAGCTTTGTAATTATGCATGTAATAAAGCACAGCCTTATCCAATCTGGTATCTGGTGTGTTTTTGAAGACTCTAAACTTTGTAGCTATTGGTTTCTAACCAGAAAAGAAAACAAGGAGGTAGGGTGTAGGACTTGGGAGGACAGTGTAAAATGCTACAGCAAACTGGGCATGGTGGTTCATGCCTGTAATCCTAGCACTCCGGAGGCTGAGGCAGAAGGATTGCTGCAAGTTCGAGACCAGCCTGGGCTACATAGCAAAACCCTGTCTCAAAAAACCCAAAACAACAAAAAAAGACACTGCAAACTCCTACTGGCAGGCTCACTTTCAAAAAGGTTTATTAAATATATTTAGTTTTACATTTATAGATTCAGTACTTCTTTTTACTAGAAGGAGGCAAATGAGAGGCAGCTTACATTTTTGAGACATCTCAAGACACCTAGATACCTTATTCATAACAGCTGCTTGAATGTTCTTGTCTAATACATTAGTGATACTTTCCTGATGGCATGAGAATTAAGGGGAGCTGTTATTTTTCTTTCTTTTTGTTGTTGTTGTTGAGATTTTAGTGATGTAAGATCAAGGACTTTGACAGGTCTCTTGCCTACACTTATTTAAATGGAATAGGAAGGATGATTAAACTGTTTCAAATCCAGTGAATACCAGGATTCTTAGTGCCTTTTTTTTTTTTTTTTTTTTAAGTGTCTGGAACTAACAAGCATCTTTATCTATTTACTCACGTTCACAGTTGGGGCTAGGGGAGTATTATGATTACAGAGTTATGCAGTCCCACATTCCCCACTGATTTTACAACTTAAGTAATCTTACGTATAAACGTAGGCATCCATTGTATACAACAGCATGACAATAGTAAGCATATACACACAACTATAATGACGAGAAAAAGT
This sequence comes from Heterocephalus glaber, assembly GCF_053883595.1. NCBI lineage: Eukaryota > Metazoa > Chordata > Mammalia > Rodentia > Bathyergidae > Heterocephalus > Heterocephalus glaber. Next base: position 2,528,862 of record NW_028258339.1, on the reverse strand, counting down.
TGTTTTAACCATTGTAGGTTGGGCAACCATTTAGTTAGCCATTGGAACAAGTCCCAGCCATCTTTATTATGTACCCTTTGAGCCAGATCTTCCGATTGTTTTACCTTTTCTTTGATTTTTGGACTATTGTCAGTAAGATTGAAACAACACATATTTTTTATTTTCTCACAACCTTGGTGGTGGAAGAGCAACAAATAGTCTATCGCTGCCCTATTATCTAAGATTGCCTGTCTCTGTTCTTGTAACTCTTGGTTAATTAATGCCAGGGCTGATGAGGTAGCATTTAACCCTTTGACCACCTTGCATGCTAATTTCCATACTGCCTTTTCAGCATGGACTCCTATAGAAGGCAAGGCAACAAAAGATGCTATCATAGTTATTATTTCAGCATCTGTCAACAGACCTACATCATCATCACATCCTGGTGCAGTATAGGGTGACCAATGTTTAGTTCTGTTTGGCATAGTCAAATCAGTTCTATCTGGTAGAGCCACAGCTAGATGACTCAAGCAGCAACGGGTCTTGGTTAAATTGGCTGGGATATAATTGAAAGTTATTTCTTCACAGGTATAAAACCATCCTATTGGCAGGGAGATATGGCAATTGTTATACACAATTTTTTTGTTTTATATGGCAGGGCATCCCTTCTGACCATTTTATCCTCAGACATTTGGTTGTACAATTTTTATACATAGCACATTGGATATTATTTGACATAATTACCCTGGGTGTATATAATTTGACAGCATTTTTAGTTTTACGACATGAGCCATGTCCCCAGTACATGATGGAAATTTACATCAACATTTAGACAGAATTCAGACAAATTAAGCGAGTTTGCCAATTGAATCCATACATTTTTTGTGTGATCTAGTCCTCTTGGGGGCAATACTGTCAGTGTCCCAGAGAATATTATCATGAAGGTGAAACATCTCCAACCCCCTCCAATCTTAGCTTTTGGTTGCCTGGTTGGCTGATAACCTTCCCTTTGTCCTTTTTGACATCTGTGGGGGGTCCTGTTTTCAGATGGTTGCAATGTATCCAGGCAGAATGTCCAGCCACCTTCACCGCCAAGGGAGTTGACAGGACAACAGGAACCGGTCCCTTCGAACGAGGTTCCAGGGTCTTGGAATCAAACCTGCGAATAAAAACCAAATCTCCCAGCTTATAGGGTAAAGGTTGTAAAGGTTTTTCATTGGGACTAGTCATTTCCTTTTGTAATGTCTCATGTAGCTCTGACTGAAGCTGATGAACTGTTTTTAAGGAGTTGAAGGTGGGAAAATTTTTCCTTTAATTCTACATCTATTAATGGAATGATTGGGGGAGATCACCCATAAACAATCTGGAAGGGGGACAGATTGAGGGGAGGCTTGGGAGTGCACCTCGTTCGGAGGAGGTCAAAAGGGAGAGGCTCTACCCAACCTAGTTCAGTCTCCAAGCATAATTTAGTCAGAATCTCCTTTAAAGTTCGATTTGTTCTTTCTATCTGCCCTGAACTTTGAGGCCTATAGGCACAGTGTAGATTCCACTTTATTCCAAGGATATTATTAATTAATTTAGATATCTTAGCCGTAAAGGCTGGACCATTGTCGGACCCCAGAGCTAAGGGCAAACCAAAATGGGGAACTATTTCTGTCAGGAGCTTTTTAGCTGTTACTTCTGCTGTCTCCCTCTTAGTGGGGTATGCTTCTACCCATCCTGAGAATGTATCCACAAAAACTAACAGATATTTGTACCCATACATGTCAGGCTTCATTTCAGTAAAGTCCAATTCCCAATGTTCTCCTGGAGTTAATCCTCTGTGTCGGACCCGGGGGTGGGGGGGGCAGTTGTATTTACCTTGAGGCAGGTGGGGCATCGTCTCACCATGTCCTGGGCCTTTTGGGCTAATCCCTCGCTGACAAAATGAGGTCGCAGGGCAGCCATCATCATTTTCTCGCCGAGGTGGGTGGACTCATGTAGTTCTCGCAGGAACGTATCTGCTACAGCGGCTGGGAGCACCACCTTTCCATCCTTAGTCGTCCACCATCCATGTTTTCCTCGAGTCCAGAGTCTCCTGTTCATTTCTGCTACTTCTTTATCTGTGTGTTCAGGTTTTTCTGGGAGTACCGGCGTGGGAAGCAGAACCATTTGCTTCCCCACTGATTTTTGGGCAGCTTGTTTTGCCTCCTGGTCAGCAGCATTATTACCAATCACCTTGGGGCTAAGCCCCTTCTGTTGCCCGCAGCAATGGATGATGGCAACCTCTCAAGGCAACCAGATTGTTTGTAGCAATGTCAATATCTCAGTCTTATTTTTGATTTCCTTTCCTTTGGAGGTCAACAGTCCTCTATTTTGATAAATCTCCCCGTGTACGTGGGGGGTGGCATAAGCATAATGGCTATCAGTGAATATATTTATCCTTTTTCCTTTTCCCAATTCCAGAGCCTTGGTCAAAGCAATCAGCTCAGCCCTCTGAGCTGATGTCCCTCGAGGTAGCCCCTGCTCCCATTCTACCTGTTGGTCCTGGTTGACCACCGCCGCTCCAGCATGCTGTACACCATCCCGAACGAAACTGCACCCATCAGTATAGAATGTTATCTCTGCGCGAGGGAGGGCCTGGTCCATCAAGTCTGGATGTCCTCCCCTCAAGTTTTCAAGAGTCTCGAGGCAATCACGGATGGGCATTTGTTCGTCAGATTCTGGGAGTAGAGTAGCCGGATTGAGGCCAGCGGTGGTGGCAAATTTAATGCGTGGCTGTTCTAACAAGAGTCCTTGATATTGTAACAGTCTGGCATTAGCCATTTGCTAGGTGAACTATTCAACAAGGGCTCAATGGCATGGGGAGTGATCAAAGTCAAATCCTGTCCAAAGGTCAATTTGTCAGCCTCTCAGGTTAAAGCAGCTGCTGCTGCTACTTCTCTCAGACAAGTAGGCCACCCTTGGGTCACTGGGTCGAGCTTCTTTGAGAGGTACACCACGGGTCGCTTCCATGGCCCAAAAGCTGAGTAATCACTCCCTTGGCTACCCCATTTTTTTCTGCTACATACAGGGTGAAGGGCTTAAGTCTGGCAATGCCAGGGCTGGTGCTGATGTAAGCGCAGTCTTAAGCAATTGAAATGCCTGCTGGCAAGCCTCGGTCCATTTAAGGGGCGTATTTCCTCCGACAGTGGCTTCATGCAGGGGTTTGGCAATCTCAGCAAAGCCAGGAATCCAAATTCTGCAATACCCAACCGCTCCTAGGAATCCTCGCACCTGTTTCTTTGAGCCTGGCTCCAGAATCTGGAGAATTGCGGATACCCTCGATTCTGCCAGCCTCCTCTTTCCCTTTTCATGAATATAGCCCAAGTAGGTTACCTTGGTCCAGCAGAGCTGAGCTTTCTTCCAAGACACCCAATATCCCAGGTCCTGGAGGGCTTTCAGGAGCCCCTTGGTGGCTGCAATGCATTCTTTATCGGTTGAAGTCGCCACCAGGAGGTCATCGACATACTGAAGAATAGTCACCTGGGGAAATGCTTTTTTTTAACCTCATGTAAATCCTTGCTGAGAGCTTCCCTGGATCAGAGTGGGGGAGTTTTTGAATCCCTGCGGCAGCCGGGTCCATGTCAGCTGTCTGGTAGTCCTGGTGTCTGGGTCAGTCCATTCAAAGGCAAAGAGGGGCTGGCTCACAGGTGCTAGAGGCAGGCTGAAAAATGCATCTTTGAGGTCTAATACCGAGTACCACACATGAGCAGGAGGGATGAGACTCAACAGAGTATAGGGGTTTGGTACCGTTGGGTGGACAGTCTCCACCCACCTGTTTACCTCCCGCAAATCCTGTACCGGTCTGAAGTCTGAGGTGCCAGGCTTCCTTACAGGAAGCAGGGGTGTATTCCAGGTGGATTGGCAAGGGACCAAGATGCCGGCTTCCTGGAGTCAGCGGATGTGTTTGGAGATCCCCACCTTGGCCTTGTCAATCTTTTTTATCTACTAGATGAACCCCGTCTCTTTCTTTCTTAGTCTCTTTCTCTCTCTTTCTTTTTAACTCTTTACAATCCCTTTTATAATGGTCCTTCTCTTTGCAATAGGTGCATTGATCCTTCTCTAACAAGGGCCGTACTTTACTTTTATCCTCTTTTTGATTTTCTCCGTGTTCCTTTTGGATGAAACCTCCATCTGCTAAGGCTGTAATATTTGCTTTTTTATCTTTTTAGCCATTCTGTCATCAAAAGGATCCCTGTTATTAAACACCTTCATTGTCACACTCATCAATTTTTCCCTATTTTCTCTCTCAAATCCCGCCATCTGCTGTAATTTCTTTCTAATATCTGGGGCCGACTGAGTGACAAAAGCCAAATTAATTGCCTGTCGATTTGCAGGGGCATCTGGGTCAATTGGAGTATACATATGGTATGCTTCTTACAGACTCTCCAGAAAGGCAGAAGGGGATTCCTCAGGTCCTTGAAGGACCTCGCTTACCTTGCTCAAATTGGTAGGCTTTCGAGCAGCTCCCCTCAAGCTGGCTAGGAGATGCTGACGGTAGTTGTGGAGAGCTTCTCTCCCACCCGAGGAATTAGCTTGCCATGGGGGACGGGTGGATGGAAGTTGCGCATCAATACGGGCCCGCTGTTGTTCATTGAGTGGGCCCTCCGTTCCTCCTAACACTGACTTTATGGCTTGCCCTCAGATCCTTTCTCTTTCCTTGGAGGTAAAAAGGGCTTGGAGAAGTTGTTGACAATCATCCCAGGTTGGGTCATGGGTATGAAAAACAGATTCTAGGAGGGAGATCAAAGCCTGAGGTTTTTCTGAAAAAGGGGGATTTTGATGTTTCCAATTATACAAATCACTGGTAGAGAAAGGGATATAGACATAATGACCCTGTTCTATTTCCCTAAGAGGCAGAAGAGGAACTGAACTAGTCCCTTCAGTTGGAGCCCCACTGGGACCATAAGTGGCCCCTGTTCACGTGTGGGAGGGGTAGGTTATAGCATCTGGAGATTTTTCTTCTTCGGGAAGAGGAGGGTAGAAAGGTTTTCGAGATCTGGGGCCGGTTTTATCAGAGGAGGAGAATGGCTCCACATAGGGTGGAGGTCTTATAGAGGGGTCTAAGGGATCAGGATCTTGTGAGAGCACTGGCTTGGGAGCCCGGGCTTTGACCTCTCAGGGTTCCCTTGGGGCCATAACCAAAATGCGAGAATTTGTTCACAAGGAACAACGCTGCAACCAAGCCTGAGGCTTTTGACAAGCCTGAACCTAGATATTTATATATGGAAACTGATCATGATGGCTAGGGTACCCAGTGACCCTTTTCCATACCGCCCGGCAGAGGCTTGGGTCAAAAGAGCCCTCAGCTGGCCATCCAACTCCAAAGGCCGGCCATTCCAATTGACACAGGGAGTGAAGTTTTCCGTGAGAAAATTTAACCCCATATTCGTCCTCCTGTTCGGGGGGAAAAAGCCAATTTAAAATTAGTGAGAAAAAAATCCAATGGGGTATTTTTGGAGCAGGATCCTCCCATCTCTGCCCTGATGGTTTGGAAAGAAATACAAAATTAAACACAGAACGGACAGGACACTAACGTACGAACAACAAGACGAACAGGCGCCACAACAAAAGTGAAACTAAATCTTCCCTTGTTCCTTGTCAGGAACCTTGGGGTCAGGGGAGGCTTACCGGCCTGTCAGCCACCTCACTCCTGACAACAAACGGTTGCAACCAGCCAAAAACTTACCTCCGGAGGTTTTCTGAGGTCTGTGCCTGAGCATCTCCTGCTGGATCCTGCCACAGAGTCTCGGCTGAACCGAGGTTCCTTACCCGGGGATCTCGCTGGGGCCTCCAAAATGTAAGACTGAGGGCCTTACCAAACACTCCGAGGAGCTGACTGCAGCGAAGAACACCCAGGAAGGAACACACCGGACAAGTTGGAAAGAAAAACAGACCTTAGTCTGGCCAGACGGCACTCCCACAGCAAAGTAGCTTAGAGAGGCCCTTAGTGCCCTTTCTTATGGCATGCTGGGAATAAAATGTCTTCTGTGGGAAACCCTGTGAAGTGACTGTAAATTAAAGCAAGATGGATTGCGAAGAGATGGTTGGATATGCAAACATTTCCTTTTCACGTCTTTTTGAAACATGTAAAACAAAGGAAAGCTACACTTTGAAGTATAGCTTTCCACTTTACCTATTTTTTCTGCATCCCACTCCTCCTCTTTCTCCACCTGCCCTGCCTTTCTTTGTTAGCCAGACACTACCAGTAAGAGTTTACCACTTCTAAGTTTTGGCTTAAAACGAATTTCTCTAGTTGACATTTGATCACATCCACACTAGTGTTGATTTCATACTTGCTGTTACCCAGTTTGGCTTGTTTAACATCATTTCAGGAAAGACAGATCCATTTAAAAGTAACTCCCTTAGAAACCCGAAATCACACCAACATTTTCAGTTCTTGATGTTATTTATCATTTTTACTGTGGGCTCTTTCCATACTATCATCATCCATGCTTCTAATCTCAGTACCTCTTGAGAAAAAAATTAATAGACTACTACTAATGATCAGCAACTTGTTATGAATCAGGATGTTATATTTAGTTACTATAGGGCTCAGATAAAGTTGCTTTGGTGAAATATGAGGTACAGACTGAAACATCATCTGGTACAGGAGCTACCCAGAGAAAAACCTAGAAATGACCACAAGGTGTCAGTGCAATCATGCAAGTACTAATGTGGCTAAGGTGTGCCCAGAGAACTATCTGAAGGATAGGTAGGGCTAGAAGCATTAATTCATACTTATCAATAGGTGTTAGCAGCACTAAATTTAATCACATGGTAGTTCAGAGTTTATTAGACTTTTTGTTTGAGGTACTGGGGATTGAACCCAGGACTTTCACACTGAACTACATTCCCAGCCCCTTTTTATTATTAATTTTGTGAGGCAGCTGGCCACCGAATTAAATCCCCAGCCCTTTATTATTTAATTTTGAAACAGGGTCTTACTAAGTCACTAAGTTGTCCAGGCTGGGCTAAAATTTGTGATCCTCCTGACTCAGCCCCCCAGAGTGCTGGAATTACAGGGATGCACCTCCAAGCCTGGCAACATTTTCCTTTGAATGTACACAATAAAATTTATGCTTTTTAAAGGAGCTCAACTGTCCTTGTATCTGAAAGGTGTTTCTTTTTCCAAGTAGTTTCTGGACTGAAAACTATAGGGAAAGAAGGTTCCATTACCTTCCTAGTTAGGGTGGCCATATCATTTGTTGTATGACTAAGACACCTCTTTGACAATGGGAGAGTGTTAATAATTACCTAGGGACAACAGTCATAGATTGAGACTATCCTGGGCAAACCAAGACACTTGTTCACTGTGTTCTTCAGGCATCAGTAGTTCCTGATGTTTGGACTCAGTCTCCCAAGCTGCTTTACTAGGCTGTGCCCCTCCTTGAGCTCTGAAGAACCTTCCCCTGGACTCTCTTTCCTCCTGTCAGTAAGTACTCTGAACTGAAACATTCTTATTCTTGAAAGCAATGATAAAGCTCTGAGCAAAAAGCAACATTCAGGGTAAGAGAAAGCTACTTTGCAGTTTCCTTGGGCCTCTTCAAGCTGTCGAGTTGAGGCTCCATCTCTATACACTGCACATTGCTAGTATCTCTAGAACATTTTATGATCTTGAGTCAGGAGGGTGTAGATAGAACAAAATATAGAAATAATGTGAAAAATAAGATTCAGAGTCAGAGGTAAGCTTAAGGCTTACTGTAAAGGAATTGCTACTGTTTTTGATCAAACAAAGCTCAGGATCTCTAAAATTGGCTCTGAAGGAAGAGCGTCCTTTTGAAAAGAGGATCCTGGACCTCACAAGAGGTTTGTGTTCCACACGATTCTCCTTGCTTTGAAGGCATTTTTTCTGGTTACCTCACTGGTTTAGAGTTGTGATAGAGGTCACCCATGTTTTTAATATTCTGGCCCAAGTATATCTCTAGCACACCTGCGATGAAGTAGAACTTTCCAACTGAAGGCTTGGGAAGAACATAAAGGAGCCAATGTACTGTGCAATATGATCATCCTATTCACCTATAGCGTGGCTCCCAAACCCATCAGCATCATCTGAAACGGGTATTAAAATACAGATGCCAAGACAGTTTGGCACCATGTCCTAGACTAGTCTTTGGAAACTCCTGGAGGGGAGTTTAGGCTTCATCTCAACCTAAATCCTTATCAGCCTCCTATGTAGTAGATGCCATATCAGCTCCTGCCACTCCTGGAGAGAACTTGGTGTCCTGCTTCTTTTATTTTATTTATTTTATTTTTTTTGTGGTACTGGGAATTGAACCCAGGGCCTTCACATGAGGTACACTCCCAGCCCTTTTTTATTTTTTATTAGTACTTGTTGCAGTACATAATCTTTACATTCCTCATATGGAGTTGGTACACATACATAACACATCTTAATTCCTTTTTTCATCCTCTTTACCTCCCCCTCCATCTCTTGATACCTTTCCCATTTGAGAAAGATCTATCCCCTACTTCATATTATCTATCTGTTTTGCTCTTTGTTTATAATTTGGGTTTCTCATAGAAGAGAAACCATACAATATTCAAGCTCGTGTGTCTGATTTACTTCACTTATCATTATGGTTTCAAGGTGCATCCGTTTTCCTACAATGACTCAAGTTCATCTTCTTTATGGCAGAGTAGTACCCCATTATGTGTAAATACCACATTTTCTTTCTCCATTCATGTGTTGATAGACATACAGGCTGAGACAGGGTCTTGCTAAGTCACTAAACTGTCCAGGCTGGGCTCAAACTTTCAATCCTTCTGCCCAGCCTCCCAGAGTGCTGGAAGTACAGGTGTGCGGCACTACTCCCAGTTCTTGTTTACTATTGTATCCTGAGCACAAGAGCCTAGCACAAAGCAGGAGCTCAGGAAATGGAATGTTTGGTGAATGCTGGCTAGCGATGTAAAGCTTGCCTCATTTGTTCCTGTTTCCTGCTTGAAGATGTATCTCTTAGAGACACCACACTTACCCAAGCCACAAGTGACTCTTAGGTTGCAAGTTGCAACCTGATCATCACAATCTCAGCATAGTCCTTGTAGGTGATGAAGGACCCACTTATTTCAGGCTATAGTACTTGTTCACCAGGTGATTTTTGCATGTGATTTGACCTCTCTGGACCTCATAGCCTCACCTGTAAAGTAGGACCTCAGTAACCTTGAATGTTCACCTGTCTTATTGAACCATTGAGATGATAAGTTGGAACTGGGTATAATAACTGGGCTTTACTAGTTGGTGATATGAACATAATCATTGCTAATTTGGTCCAGAGGGCTAAAAGAGATAATATATGAAGAATAAACAGTTCACTCAAACAATATTTATTGAGCACCTACATGGTGGCATGTACTATACTTGGCTCTGGGGATACAATGGAAGGAAAAAATACTCATACCTTGAGTGACAAAATAGTCAAAAATATTTTTTTAGGTTGAGACAGGGTCTCTAATTCAGGCTGGTCTTGAACTCACTATGTAGCCCAGGCTGGCTTTGAACTCATAGTGATTCTCCTGCCTCAGCCTCCCAAGTGGTGGGATTATATTTGTGCATCACCATGCCCGACAACATAGCCAAATTTGAATAGTATAAATTCGTGGTCTTTTCTGGGGAAAAATACCTTTTTCTTCAAGTCTAATAATGTCTACAGGCTTGGTAGCCTCTCCTTGGGTTTTAGCACCATCTTGGAAACTCCTCTCCCACCAAAACAGTCCCAGTTAATTTCTCCCTCCCAGACTCCAAATACACTAGTGAATTAGGGTGTCCCAGCTACACTCAAACCAGTCTGTCGGCTGTGACTGTCAAGAGGGATGTCCTCATTCTGTTTCCTCATGCTCCAACTCTCACTTGGCCACATCTGAATGCAGCCTGCAAAGCCACTTAGAGAACATTCACCCCACATGTCACCTGGCCCAGCAAAGCCCACTGTATCCCTTTTCATCCTTGCCTCTCACCTAGCATCACTCCTCATTCTAGTTCTAGTTATGAAACAAAAACTCACTTGTCTGTGAAAGAATGCCAGCAGATATGGCTGTATTTATTTTGGGATTAGAGAGGAGGGCAGTCTACATTTGCAACAATATACTAGAAATGCTTTATTATACAAATACCCTTGAACTTCACTACAGCCTCATGAGATACACAAAATATAAGGAAATGGAGATTAACACTTGGTTAGGATTTGCTCAGTATCTCAGTGCAGGGATTGCAACAAATTGGAACTCAATGTACTTTCCCCTAAATGTAATGAGTTTCGTGTGTGTGTGTGTGTGTGTGTGTGTGTGTGTGTGTGTGTGTGTGTGATGTGCTAGAGATGGGATGCAGGGACCTTACACATGCTAGGCAAGTGTTCTACCACTGAGCTATACCTCTAGCCATCAATGATCATTTTACTCCTAATCTTGCAGCTCAGTGCTCCTGTTCATTGTCAATGTTCCCATGCCAGTCTATAGTAAGAAGGTAACAGAAGCCTGCCTTGGTGAAGTTGGACAGTGGGCCTAGTGTTAAAACTTTACTGTGGCCAGGCATGGTGGTACACATCTCTAATCCCAGCATTTGGGAAGCTGAGGCAGGAGGATTACTGAGAGTTTGAGGCCAACCTTGGCTACATAGTGAGTTCAAGTCCAGCCTGAACTGCATAATGAGACATTGTCTCACCCCCCACCCCAAAATCCACTTTACTGTGAATAAGAATCTGTGTAGATACATGTAGAGATGATCAGAAACAATTCTAGGAAGGGGATCTCCAAAGAGGTTTCTTTTAAAATGTTGAATGCAAAGAAAAAGAAGTAGGAATGGAATGGGAATGAGGCACAGTGTCTGGGGTCCTATATTTACTAATTTACTTCCCTTAGAATAGCAGAAAAACCAAGAGACGATTTTACCAAGAGCTTAAATTACTTTTATGATTTTTAAAAGTACACATCCAGGAAAGAAAACTATTTTTATATGTCATTATGAGAATGTGTTCATCTCATCAGCTAGAAACTAGATTTATTTTTCCTATGAACTAATGATAAACAATGAAAACTGAAGCCTCAAGTCCAGTAAGTGGTTGTTCTGACGAGAATTCTCATCCCTCACAGGGGAGCTATGTGACTCATGCAGGCACTGGGGCTGCTTTTTTTGCAAAATCTACCATAGCAACCAGCATGGTCCTTTTAAAACAAATCAAATCACATCACTTGTCTGATTTGATACTCTTTGATGACTTCCCATTACATCCACAGCAAATCCAACCCCTTCCCCTGGTCTCTGAGGCCTACTGTGACCCTCATCTGGTGTATTTTGCTAACCTTTTTTTTATGGAATAAATTGTGTTCTCCAAAAATATATGTTGAAGTCTTAACTCCCAGTATCTCAAAAAAGAACTTATTTGGAAACAGGGTTGTCACAGGTGTAAATGAATTAGAATAAGGTCATACTGGAGAAGGTGGACCCCCTAATATAACATGGCCATTGTCCTCATAAGAAGGAAAACTTTGGCTAGGTGTGCTGGTGCATGCCTGTAATCCCAACACTTTGGAAGGCAGAAGCAGGAGGATCTGAAGTTCAAACCTAGCTTGGACAACTTAGCAAGACTTTGTCTCAAGATAAAAAAAAAATTAAAAAGGGCTGGGGATATAGCTCAGTGTGAAGGCTCTGTGTTCAATCTCCAGTGCTGTAAAAAATAATGCATGTTTAGGGATGGGAGTACAACTTAGTGGTTCAGCACTTGTCTAGCACACATGACACCCTGGGTTTTATCCCCAGTACCACAAAAAGCTGAGGAGGATTTGGATGCAAACACACACAGGAAAGATGCATGTAAAGATGAAACAGAGTAGGGTGATGTTTCTACTACAAGCCAGGAGATGCCAGTGTTTGCCAGCGAAACACCAGAAGCAGTGGTGGCATGTGTCACATGACAGACACTTTCCTATAGCTCTCAGAAGGAACCATGCTTACACCTTGCTTTAGGACCTGCAGCCTACAGCACTGTGAAATAATACATTTCTGTTGTTTAAGCTCTCTATTTGTGGTACATTGTCCAGGTAGTCCAAGGAAACGAATATACCTCATCTTTTACCACTCAACCCATTCTCTCACTTGCTCCTAGCATCCTATCTTCTTTTTTTCAGGTCCTTACAGACACAGCAGACATAGCATAGCAAACTTATTCCTGCCTCAGGATCATTGCGGGGTACCCAGTAGGTGCTCAAAAATCACATTTACTTTTCTACTTTACTTTAGTGAAATAACTACAGCCCCTCTGCTCACAGCTATTTGCATCTTTTGGGGAGGGTTTAGGATTTTTCCAGGGGAGCAGTAGAAATATTTGTAATTAAGCCTGAAGGCAGCCCTCAGTCCTGCTATCAGAAGAGCTATTCATATTGAGTAGCTACTTGTTGAAATAAATGCCCAAAATACATCTTTTCATGCCTGTCTTAGTTTTCTCTCATTATAACAAAATACTCAAGACTGGATAATTCAAAAAGGAAAGAAGTTTATTTTAGCTCATGGTTCTGGAGCCTGGGAAGGCCAAGGCCACAGACACCAGTGGTATCTGATGAGGGTATCTTTTTTTTAAGACAGAGTCTCAGTATGTAGTTCAGGCTGGCCTTGAACTCACGGTAATCCTCCTGCCTCAACCTCCTAAGTGCTGGGATTATAGGCATGTATCACCACACCTGGCCTGGTGAGGGCATTTTAACATTGCAAAAGGTGAAAGGGTAAGTGAGTGCAAGCAGAAAAGACAAAATCAAGGGACTGCCCCACTTTAACAACCTGTTCTTATGGTAATAATACAATTCCACTTTAACTGCATTAATTCCTCTGAAGAACATAATTAACTCTTAAAGTTTCCACCATCTCTCAAAATATCACATTGGTAATTAAATTTCAAAATGAGTTTCAGAGTGGACAACATATTCAAAACACAGCAGTGGTCCTTATATGAAGTAGTTATTCATTCACTTATTTATTCAGCAGCAATTAAGGATCTATTCTGTTTCCTGCACTGTGCTGAATGCTAGGGATATTGCCCTGAATAAGAGATATGGTCCTTGTCTTTACAGTGCTTGCCATCTAATAGAAGTCTCTTGTTTGTATGACTTCAGCAGATATTTATTGGGCATGGCACTTCTAGGTTTTCTCTATCTGGAAGCAAAAATGGCTGTGGTCACCCGATTTTTATACTAGCTGTTGTCCTAGATGACCAAGTGGCCCTGCATCTGGGGCAGGTAGAGGCGTGTTGGTCCCTGAGGATATATAGGCTTAGGAAACCTCTGAAAAATTTAAAAATTTCTCTGTATTGAGTGCTTATGTTGTTTCAAGTACTAGACTTCATGTGTCACATGTATTTTTTTTTTTGTACCGGGGATCGAGCTCGGGACCTTGCGGTTGTGAGGCAGGCACTGGAACCACTGAGCTAAATCCCTGGCCCTTCACATCCTTTATTTTGTTTAATCTCCCAACGACCTTGAGAATTACACTTATGTGTTGGAGGCTTTGTCCCCAGTGCAACAATATTCAGAGGTGGGACATTGGGAAGGTGACTGGATTATGAGGCTCTAACTTCAGTGGATTCATATACTAATGGATTCATAATTTGGTGACATTATTGGGAGGTGGTAGAAACTCAGGAGGTGGGGCCTAGTTGAAGGGAAAGTGTCATGGTGACTTGACCTTGGGGACTATTTCTAGTTCCTGACCCCTTCCTCTTGACCTCCTGGAAAGTCAGTCTGTCTCTGTCTTTCTGCCTCTCTCTCTGTCTCTCTCTGTCTCTCTCTGTCTCTGTCTCTCTGTCTCTCTCTGTCTCTGTCTCTCTCTCTCTCTCTCTCTCTCTCTCTCTCTCTCTCTCGTGCGCACACGCGCTCGCGCGCAGAGGACATAGTGAGAAGGTGGCTATTTATAAGGAGGCTGCCGTCAGTAACCAACCCTGCTGAATATTGGTCTAGGATTCCCACTCCTAGGACTGTGATAAAATATATTTCTGTAGTTTAAACCCCCTAGTCTGTGGTATTTTATTGTGGTGGCCTCACTTGACTAATATACCTCCCTTGGAAGAAGCTATTAGAATTCAGAGATCAAAACCCACTCCCCTCTGTTCTCAACTGCTCAGTAGATGACATTAGGACATGGGGTAAGCAAAACTCTGTTTTTCAAAATAATTTCATTTAAAAAATAAAAATAATTTCATTTTTATGTTATTATAAAATAAATATAAAAATTAGAAAAGTTTTAGAAAAATTCTAAAAAGTTAGAAAATCATAGTGAAAAAGCAAAATTGCTTACAACTTTTTCATTCAGGAATATCACTGTTAAGGTTTTGGTGGATTTTTAAAATTATTTTTCTGTACATGGAAGTGTGTGTACAAACACACAAATAGAATAATTCTGATCCATACTGCCTTATACTCTTTTTTCATGCACTCAACATTTATTGTTGCAGATTTTTTGGAGTTTTCCACAGATGTCATTTCCTTCAGAATGATTTCTCTCCTGGGCTTTTGACTTCTCAGACTCCAGCCTGTTCTGGGCCAGCTCAAGCTTGTTTCAGGCCTTGGCTCTGTGCCCATAGGACATTTACCCTATAGACCTGCCTCAGGCCATGTGAAGTAACTATGGCCATATCAGTAACTATGGTTTCACCTGCAACCTCCCTCAGAAGAGGAGAGGAAATGATGGCTCTGGGAACAGGTAAGAGAAGTAAACTAGGATCCATGACACCCCTAAGTCTCAGATTCAAGTCTTCCTTTACTAAAATATGACAACAGAATTTCAACTACAGGCTAGGATTTGTGTCTTGGGAGCAAGGAAATGCTTCCAGCACTTACTAGCTGTCTGAACTGTGGTACATTAATTAAATAACCTGTGCTTCAGTTTTTTCACCTGTGAAATGGAAATGGTGATAGTACTTGCCCCATAGGTTTTTGGTAAGGCTATAGATTATTTTGAAGGTTAAATGAGATACTAGCTGGAAAACATTTAGTATAATACCTGAGACAAAGTAAGTGTTCAGTGAATGTGAATGTTAACTATCATCTTCTCTGCATTATTTACTTGTGTTATAAAAATAATGTCTATTGAATGGGTTTATTAATTATATAACTACCATATTCTCTCAATTCTATGGTTCATTGCTTTTTAATTTCTGAAATAGACTCATCACACCATCATTTTACATTTACATTTAAAGTTGTTTCCTCCCACCCAACCCAAAAATTATCTAACTTCAAAAACCATGGTGCTTGGCTTCCAAGTCACCAATCCATCACTCCTAGCCCAGAGGAAGGGGCTTCCAGGCCGCCGTTCCACCAGTCCCAGCCCAGGGGTAGGGGCATCTGAGCTGCCATTCCACCGCTCCCAGCCCAGAGGAGGGGGATTCCATGCCACCATTCCACCACTCCCAGCCCAGAGGAAGGGGATTCTGGGCCACCATTCCACTGCTCTCAGGACAGAGGAGTTGAGGTGCATGGGTGCCAACAGCAACACCTCCCCCCCTCCCCAGTGAAATGAGAAGACACATAAACAAATCTCAAAGCCAGATTTACAGATCACCTACAGCAACTCAAAAGGGAAAGGAGATGGAACACTCTGATACTCAACCACCTGGACTCCCTGAACTGGTAACAAAAGAGGATCTGGAAAAAATAAAATCAGAAATAATTTCTCAGATAACAAGCAGAGATTGTGCACACAGTGCAAGACATGATTAATAAATATAGAGAGAACACAGATAAAAAAACAGAGGAGCTGAGGAACATGATGGAATCCCAACATAGGAAACAAATGGAATCCATAAAACAGATGCACAGATTTCCAGGAGATTAAAAACTCCATTGAAAGCCTACACAGCAGAATGAGCCAATGTGAGGACAGAATTTCAGATATAGAAGATAAGATTGTAATTAGTGACCAGGAAAAGAAAAATTGCTTCAAAATTGTAAGGGACCACGAGAAATCAATCCAGCAGCTGCTAGATGAGGCAAAGAAGAATAACATAAGACTGACTGAAATCAATGAAGATACCCCTGCTGCAGACAGGCAGGTCTGTGCACACCCTACTGAGGTCCCGAGTCACGCGGAACATGCCGAATCAGCCTGCTGCAGACAGGCAGCTACCTGGTTCCACATTACAAAGACGCAGAGGACACCGGACCACCAGACCATGGTACTGAGTCCCGCTGTTCCCAGCCCAGAGGTAGAGGCTTCTGAGCCGCCGTCCCACTGCTCCTGGTCCAGAGGAAGGGGCTTCCCAGCCACCATCCCTCCTGCTGCTCCCAGCCCAGAGGTAGGGGCTTCTGAGTTGCCATCCCACTGCTCCTGGACCAGCAGAAGGGGCTTCCCGGCCACCATCCCTACCGCTGCTCCCGGCCCCAGGCCCACCTCTCCCAGCTCAGAGGAGGTAATCCATGCAGGCGCGAACAGCCTGCCCCCCAGTTGAAATGAGAAAACACATAAATAAGTCTCAAAACCAGACTTCCAGATCACCTACAGCAACCACAAAGGGAAATGAGATGGAACCCTCTGATACTCAACCACCTGGACCACTGAACTGGCAACAAAAGGGGATCTGGAAAAAATGAAATCAGAAATAATTTCTCAGATAACAGGAGAAATTGTGCCCCTAGTGCAAGACATGATTAATAAATCTAGAGAGGAGCTCGGGAACATGATGGAATCCCAACATAGGAAACAAATGGAATCCATAAAACAGATGCAAATAGATTTCCAAGACATGAAAAACTCCACTGAAAGTCTACACAGCAGAATGAGCCAATGTGAGGACAGAATTTCAGATATAGAAGATAACATTGCAATTAGAGGCCAGGAAAAGAAAAATTGCTTCAAAATTATAAGGGAACATGAGAAATCAATCCAGCAGCTTCTAGATGATGCAAAGAAGAATAACATAAGACTGATTGGAGTCAGCGAAGAAACAGGAGAGAGTGCAGATGACATAAAAAATGTCTTCACAGAAATAATGGCAGAAAACTTCCCAAGCAGGGGAAAAGAGCTTGACATACAGATAAGTGAGGCATATAGGACTCCAACTAGGCTTGATCAGAAAAAATCTACACATAGGCATATAATTGTTAAGATTCCAGAAACTCAACAGAAGAACAAAGTTCTACAAGCAGTTAGAGAAAAGAAACAAATCACATACAAAGGAAAGCCCATCAGAATCACAGCAGACTTCTCAACACAAACCATCAAGGCAAGAAGAGCTTGGAGTGATGTTTTTCAAGCCCTAAAGGAAAACAGCCTCCAACCCAGATTGATGTACCCTGCAAAACTATCTTTCAAAATGGATGGAGAAATAAGATACTTTCATGACAAAGAGTACCTTAGGAACTTCTTGAATACCAAACCAGCACTCCAAAAAATTTTACACAATATCCAAGAACAGACATTGAGGATCACAACCCCAGGAAGCAAAGCAGAATGAACCCATCTGGCATGACAAGAAATTAAATGTAAAGGGGGAGAACCCAACAAAAAGAAAAAGTCATGGCAATGACAAGTCAATACATTTCAGTTATAACCATCAATGTTAATGGTCTCAATTCACCAATCAAATGAAACAGACTGGCAGAATGGGTCAAGAAGCAAAATTCAACAATATGCTGCATACAAGAAACACACTTAATTCAAAAGGAAACTCATAGACTGAAAGTTAAAGGGTGGAAAACAATACTCCATGCGACAGGAACCTGAACAAAAGCAGGAGTAGCTATCCTCTTTGCAGGTCAAGTAGATTTCAAACCGATACTGATTAAGAGAGATGAAGAAGAACACTACATCCTTGTATTGTCTTTCTTTTTTTTTTTTTTTTTTGGTACTGGGATTGAACTCGGGACCTTGCACTTGTGAGGCAGGCGCCGGAACCACTGAGCTAAATCCCCGGCCCAACTACATCCTTGTAAAGGGAAGAATCCAAGAGGAAGAGATGACAATCATAAACACCTATGCATCAAAGACTAGTGCACCCAACTATATAAAACAAATAGTAGTGGACATGAAAAGCCATATATGCACTAATACAATTGTACTGGGGGACCTCAACACCCCACTGTCACAAATAGATAGATCAACTAGACTAAAAATAAGTAATGAAATACTAGAACTCAATCGAACTCTTGAACAAATGAACTTAACAGATGTTTACAGAGTCTTCCACCCCACAAAATCAGAATACACATTCTTCTCAGCTGCACATGGGTCATTCTCAAAAATAGACCACATACTCACGCATAAAACATGTTTAAGTAAGTGCAAAGGTATTGAAGTTATCCCCTGTATATTATCAGACCATAGTGTGATGAAATTGGAGATCCATAGCAAAAGAAACTCAAAAATTTCATAAACATGTGGAAATTGAACAACACACTTCAAAATAACCAATGGGTCACAGAGGAAATTAAAGAAGAAATCAGACAGTTCCTTCAATTAAATGACAATATCAATACAACATATTGGAATCTATGGGACACAATGAAAGCAGTCTTATGAGGGAAATTCATAGCAGTGAATGCACATATTAGGAAAACAGAACAAGCCCAATTAAACAACCTGATGCTGAACATTGAGCTTCTAGAAAAAGAAGAGCAGGACAATCCCAAAGCTCATACAAAAGAGGAAATTAAAAATTTCAAAGGAGAAATCAATTCAATGGAGACAAAGAGAACGATACAAACAATTAATGAAGCCAAGAGTTGGTTCTTCGAAAGAATCAACAAAATTGACAAACCCTTAGCCAACCTTGTCAGAAAAAGGAAAGAAAAGGCCCAAATCCATGCAATTAGGAATGAAAAGGGTGAAATTACAACAGACCCAGCAGAAATCCAGAGGATCATCAATATCTACTTCAAGAACTTATATGCCAATAAGATGGACAACACAGAAGAAATGGACAGATTCCTAGATACATATGAATTACCAAAGTTGAACAAAGAAGGCTTAAAAGTTCTAAACAACCTAATATCAACCAATAAAATTGAAAGCATGATTAAAAACTTATCAACTAAGAAAAGCCAGGGACTTGATGGCTTCACTGCTGAATTCTACAAGACATTTACAGAGGAACTACTGTCACTACAGTTTACACTCTTCAGTGAAACTGAGAGGGAAGCAATACTCCTGAATTCATTCCTGGAATCAAGCATCACCTTGATTCCCAAAGCAGAGAAAGACCCACCCGAAAAGGAGAACTATAGGCCAATCTCACTAATGAACACAGATGCAAAAATCCTTAATAAGATACTGGCAAATGGAATGCAGAAAATCATGAAGAAAATCATACACCCTGAGCAAGTGGGATGCAGGGATGCAGGGATGGTTCAACACATGCAAATCAATAAATGCAATACACTATATTAATAGAGCCAAGGAGAAAAACCATATGATCATCTCAATAGATGCACAAAAAGCAATTGACAAAATGCAACATGCATTTATGATAAAAACTCTCCAAAAAATTGGAATAGACAGTGTCTACCTCAATCTCATAAAAGCCATCTATGAAACACCAACAGCCAATATCATACTAAATGGTCAAAACTGAAATCCTTCACATTAAAATCAGGAACAAGACAAGGACGTCCATTATCACAATTCTTGTTCAGTATAGTTTTGGAAACATTAGCCATGGCAATTAGACAAGAGAAAGAAATAAAAGGAATAAAGATAGGAAATGACAAATTCAAATTGTAATTTTTTGCAGATGCCATGACACTCTATATAGAAGACCCCAAGAACTCCACCAAAAGTCTGCTAGACTTAATAACCAAATTCAGGGGAGTAGCTGGATACAAGGTCAACACACAAAAATCAATAGCTTTCCTCTACACAAACAACAGACTCACTGAGACAGAAATAGGGCAAACAATTCCTTTCACAATAGCGTCCAAAAAACTGAAATATCTAGGAATCACCCTAACGAAAGAAATCAAAGACCTCTTCTCTGAAAATTATAGCACTCTGGAATGAGAGATTTAAGATGATATCAGAAAATGGACAGACATCCCCTGCTCCTGGGTAGGAAGGATCAACATAGTGAAAATGGCCATACTTCCAAAAACTGCTATATAGATTCAATGCAATTCCAATTGAGATCCCAACAGCATACTTCATGGACCTTGAGAAAACAATCCAAAAATTCATTTGGAGCCAGAAGAGACCCAGAATAGCAAAAGCAATTTAAGGTAACAGAGACATGGCAGGGGGTATCACAATCCCCAACCTGCAACTGTACTACAAAGCTACTGTGATAAAAACAGCATGGTACTGGCAAAGAAACAGACTTGAGGACCAGTGGAACAGATTAGAAGATACAGAAACAACTCCAGACACACTCAGTCATCTCATCTTCGATAAAGGAGCCAAACACCCTCACTGGAGGAAAGATAGCCTCTTTAATAAATGGTGCTGGAAAAATTGGGCTTCAACTTGCCAAAGATTAAAACTAGACCTGTATCTCTCACCATGCACTAAACTAAAATTAAAATGGATTAAAGATCTAAATATTAAAATAGAAACTCTGAACCAGTTGGAACAGAGGTAGAACCTCTGTCTTTAGGTAGAACCCTTGAAAACATCGATGTAGGAAAAGGTTTTATGAACAAAACCTCAGTTGCCTGTGAACTAGCACAAACAATCAACAAGTGGGATCTCTTCTTAGTAAAAGGCTTCTGCACAGCAAGAGAAACCACCAGCAGCGTGAAGAGACAACCCACAATGTGGGAAAAAATTTTCACCTGGTGTTCCCCAGACAAAGGTCTACTATCTTGAATCTATAAAGAACTTAAAAAAATCTGACCTCCCAAATTTAAAGACCCAATCTGAAAATGGGCATCTGAAATGAACAGACATTTCTCAGACAAAGAAGTAGAAATAGCAAATAAACATATGAAAAAACATTCAACGTCACTGTTCATTCGAGAGATGCAAATGAAAACAATGCTCAGATTCCACCTCACTCCAGAAAGAATGGCTGCTATCATGAAATCAACCAATAACAAATGCTGGCAGGGCTGTGGGGAAAGAGGAACCCTCCTCCAGTGCTGGTGGGAGTGTAGACTGGTGCAACCACTGTGGAAATCAGTGTGGAGATACCTCAAAGAACTAGGACTGAAAGTCCCATTTGACCCAGCTATTCCCCTCCTGGGTATCTTCCCCAAAGAATTAAAAGAATCATACCACAGTGATATATGTGTGCCCATGTTCATAGCAGCGCAGTTTGTAATAGCTAAAACTTGGAAACAGCCCAAATGCCCATCAACTGGATAAAGAAAATGTGGTTTTTAAAAATAAAATGGAGTACTACTCAACCATAAAAAACTAGTAATTAGAAACATTTATAACTAAATAGATGCAGTTTGAGGCGATACTCTTAGTTTCTCTAGTGTGAGAAACTGAAAGTGTAAATAAGGACTAAAAGGTATAATAGATACTGTCAAATAGGAAAAAGAGGGGCAAAGGGGAAGAGGAAGTGGGAGGGGTAAGGGAAAGGAAAGAAGGGAACGGAATTAACATGAGAAAATGAAAAAAAGGAAACAAAGTGTCGTAAATTGGGAGGGATGGAGGCATTGAAGGGAGGGCAGGGGAAGGGGTAAAAATAAGAACCAACAGAGATTATGTAAAAGTGCAAATTTACAATGATGAATGTCATTATATTGTACACCTAAAATGTACCAGAACCCATGTTGCTCTAGGTTAGTGCTCCTGAGACTTTGATGTCTTGTCAAAATGCAGGTTTTAACTCAGTAGGTCTGATGTAGCGCCTGAGATTGTGGAGTTCCAATAATTTTCAGGGTAATGCTAGTGCTTCTGGTCCGGGTACCACACTGTGTGGCAAGGATCTGGATCCCTGAACTATAACTAATCTGGAGCCTTTATGGAGTCAGGTCTCTGAAGCAGTCCCCTCCCTCTCCCCTCCCCTCCCTCTCCCCATCCTTGTCCCCTTTATCCCTCCCCCTTCTTCCTCCTACATTTTTACAGTTTATTATTCCTTTCATGAAAAATTCACATAATGGCTGCAGATAGTGACTGTAGAAACTTTACTGTTTTTTGCCTGCACCAATACTGGCGTTTGTAGTCCCCCTGACTTTCTTCATTCTGCTTTTGCATTCCATTTTCTTTCTTTCTCTCTTTCTGTCTTTTTCTTTCTTTCTTTCTTTCTTTCTTTCTTTCTTTCTTTCTTTCTTTCTTTCTTTCTTTCTTTCTTTCTTTCTTTCTTTCTCTCTCTCTCTCTGTCTCTCTCTCCCTTCCTTCCCTCCCTCCCTCCTTCCTTCTTTCCTTCCTTCCTTTTTGAGATCTTTCTCTTATACAGGCGATGTCTTGCCTTCCATGCCTGTTTGTGTTCATCTTTCTTTACATAATCCAAGGAATAAAAAATTATGCCAAAGCTAGTTGTCTTGCTACCACCAAAACGAGTTCTGAATCCAAATACAAGATGACATCCAGTGTACTCTTGAGCAATTTTTTGTGTTTATCCTGAATTCCTTTCTTAGGTATTGTTGCTTTCCCAGGCTGAAGGACAGCAATGACCTTTTGTATCCGTTGAACTAGTCAGTTGGTCATGAGCTTACTGGTCTGGATAGTTACTGTGTCATTCACGATGGCAACAGATTCTCAGGTAGATAGGGAGGAAGAAAGTGAAGCAGTCTTCTTGAAGTAACAAACTACTGGAGTTTTTCATCCTTTTATTGGTACATGTTAGGTGTACATTATAATGACATTCATCATTGGAGATATGCACCTTTACATACTCTTTTGGTTCTAATTTTTTCCCCCTTCTCCTGCCCTCCCTTCAATCTCTCCATCCCTCCCTATTTACAAAGACTTTGTTTCCGTTTTTTCATTTTCTCATATTAATTCCATTCCCTTCTTTCTTTTCCGCTACCCCTCCCACTTCCCCCTCCCCTTTTCCTCTTTTCTTCCTATTTGACAGTATCTATTATATCTTTTAGTCCTTATTTACACTTTCAGTTTCTCACACTAGAGAAACTATTCGGTATTTATACATATGTGTCCTATTTATTTCACTTAAGAGTATCACCTCAATGTACATCCATTTAGCAATAAGTGTCTCTAATTTGTCATTTTTGATGACTGAGTAGTACTCCATTTTATTAAAAAAACCCCACATTTTCTTTATCCAGTCTCCAGTTGATGGGTATTTGGGCTGTTTCCAAGTTTTGGCTATTACAAACTGTGCTGCTATGAACATGGGCGAACATATATCACTGTGGTATGATTCTTTTAATTCTGTGAGGAAGATCCCCAGCAGCGGAATAGTGGGGTCAAATGGGACTTCCAGTCCTAGATCTTTGAGGTATCTCCATACTGATTTCCACAGTGGTTGAACCAGTCTACACTCCCACCAGCACTGGAGGAGGGTTCCTCTTTCCCCACAGCCCTGCCAGCATTTATTATTGGTTGATTTCATGATAGCAGCCATTCTTTCTGGAGTGAGGTGGAATCTCAGTGTTTGTTTTCATTTGCATCTCTCGAATGACCAGTGATGTTGAACATTTTTTCATATGTTTGTTTGCCATGTCTACTTCTTTGTCTGAGAAATGTCGGTTCATTTCAGATGCCCATTTTCAGATTGGGTCTTTAAATTTGGGAGGTCTGATTTTTTTAAGCTCTTTATAGTTTCGAGATAGTAGACCTTTGTCTGAAGGACCGCTGGTGAAAATTTTTCCCACATTGTGCAAACTACTGTTTCAATAGGCATAGGACTAAGGCCTTAGAACAGTGCCAAAATTTGTAGGTAAAACATGAAAGTCTAAGGGGGATAATGAGGGTTTCAAAATTAGCATGTGTGATTGACTCATAGCAAAAAGGAGCATCATGGGGCATGTCTTGTAACAGTCATGTCAACCATTCTGAATTGGAATTGTTTAGATTCTAGGAATTTCAAAAAGAATATCTAGAGACATTGATTGACCTTGTGGGTTTTACTTTTAGACAAACCTTACTAATTGGAGCCTTCTGCAGTCACCTCATACTTAGTGTGTGTAGATGACAGATTTCTAGTCTCAGATCACCACCTGGAGGAAAACCAGCCTGCCCAGCCTGCCCAGCTGTCCACTCAATAGACATGTATAGGTCGCTTTTCTTCTTTCATCCTACCTTGAACAGTCAGGCACCCAGGCCCAGGGATTCTTAATTCTCATTTTTGTCATCTGTTTCCTCCTGTGTTAAGATATTCTCTGCCTCTGTTCTGTAATGAAACTGACCCCTAATCCTCTACTCCATTGATTTCTGCACTGAAAACTGTTCTACCCATTTTTCATAATGATTTTCGCCTAAAATATCTCAATTTCCCCCACAGCTTCAATACCTTTCCACAACCATCCCATCCCCAACTACTGAGTGAATGAATCTCTCATTTGTATTCATACCTCATCATTGTCCTTGTAAGTAACTATCTGTACTCCACAATTTTGAGCTTTGATTTATTCTCTGCTTCTCACTCACAATACCGTCTTTCTTCCAGGAAAGATTTTAGGAAGAGCTGAGTAACTGTCATGAGTTGAGTACTTACTCTATGCCTAGCTCTGTGCTAAGTTCCTTGCATAGTTTATTTAGTATAGAAACTTTGTGAGCTATATATTTTATAATTACTCTAATTGAGATGAGAAAACTAAGGATCAAACCATTTATCCCAGCCTGTCTCTAGAGTCCTACTTTGTTTTTTTCCCTTAATGATTCCTTCTCCTGTCTCTTTTCATTTAAATATCATCTCATTCCTTTCAAAGCCTATAGGAAATAGATTAACTAAACTTTGTTTTTTTTAAAATGCTTCTAAATTTTGATTTAATAACCATATTTGTGTTAGTCTTCTATCACTATAACAAAATATCTGAATGTTATGGTTTAAATATGAAGTGTCTGCCAAAGAATCGTGTTTTAAGGACTCGATCCCCATTGCAGCAAAGTTCAGAGGTGAGGCCTAGAAAAGCGACTGGATCATGAGAGCATTGGTGCCATCAATGGATTAACCTATAGATAAGTTCATAGTTTATTAGGAAACAGGGCCAAGTTGGAGGGGGCATTGTTATGGCTTGTGTCTAGATGTCCCTCCAAGCCTCATGCGGTCATAGGTGGGGGTTTTCAGAGATGGCTGGATGTAGAATGTGTGATGCTGGGATTAAGTGTGTGATGCTGGTTTCAAGGGTGTGTTTTAGTCCACTGATTGTTTTGGCATAGTTCTGAGTGTGGATAATGGGAAGGCCCAACCTGGGTATGAGTGCTACTCACCCTAAGGGAAGGTAGCCTTGATAAAATATAAGGGACAGGAAGATGGGTAGTGTGGTCACTTGCCACTTGCTGCTTGTTTCCTCTCTACTCACTACTTTGTTGCCCTCCTGCCTTCTGCCTTCCATGAACTGTTTCTCATCTGTGATACCCCTCTGGCATGCCACCTGTGAGATAAATAAACTTTTCCTCTTTAAATTTGAGTGTTGGTTATTTTGTCTCAGCAACAAGAAAAGTAACTAATACAAACATGCATTTGAACAATATTTCTTTCTTTTTTTAAATTAAATTCTTTTATTGGTACATTGTAGGTATACAACACAATTACATTTCTCATTGGGAATTGTACCTTTATATAATGCTTCTTGGTTCTTATTTTTTCCCCATTCCTAGCCCTCCCTTCATGCCCTCCACCCTTCCCTATTTACAAAGACTTTATTTCCATTTTTTCCATTTCTCATCATTTTTCTTTTCCCTTCTTTTCTTTCCCCTGCCCCTCCCACTACCCCTACCCCTTTGGACCTTTTCTTCCTATTTTGCATTATCGATTATTCATTCTAATCATTGGTACATTTTAGGTATACGATATAATGACATTCATCATTGGAAATTTGCACCTTTACATAATCTCTCTTGGTTCTTGTTTTCCACCCTTGCCCAGCCCTCCTTTCAACCCCTCCAGTCCTCCCTATTTACAAAGATTTTGTTCCTATTTTTCCATTTTCTCATATTAATCCCATTCCCTTCTATCCTTTCCCCTAGCCCTCCCACTTCATTCCCCTTTGCCCCTTTACTTCCTATTTCACATTACCTATTATACATTTAGTCCTTATTTACACTTTCAGTTTCTCACACCAGAGAAACTATTCAGTATTTATACATGTGTTTCCTATTTATTTCACTTAAGAGTATGGCCTCAATGTGCATCCACTTAGGTATAAATGTCTGTAATTTCTCATTTTTTATGGCTGAGTAGTACTCCATTTTATAAAAAACCCCCACATTTTCTTTATCCAGTCTCCAGTTGATGGGCATTTGGGCTGTTTCCAAGTTTTAGCTATTACAAACTGCGCTGCTATGAACATGGGTGCACATATATCACTGTGGTATGATTCTTTTTATTCTTTGGGGAAGATCCCCAGCAGTGGAATAGCAGGGTTATATGGGACTTCCAGTCCTAGTTCTTTGAGGTATCTCCATACTAATTTCCACAGTGGTTGCACCAGTCTACACTCCCACCAGCAGTGGAGCAGGGTTCCTCTTTCCCCACAGCACTGCCAGCATTTGTTATTGGTTGATTTCATGATAGCAGCCATTCTTGCTGGGGTGAAGTGGAATCTCAGCGTTGTTTTCATTTGCATCTCTCGAATGACCAGTGATGTTGAACATTTTTTCATGTATTTATTTGCTATTTCTACTTCCTTGTCTGAGAAATGTCTGTTCATTTCAGATGCCCATTTTCGGATTGGGTCTTTAAATTTGGGAGGTCTGTTCTTTTTAAGTTCTTTATAGATTCGAGATAGTAGACCTTTGTCTGTGGAAGAGCAGGTGAAGATTTTTTCCCACATTGTGGGTTATCTCTTCACGTTGCTGGTGGTTTCTCTTGCTGTGCAGAAGCCTTTTAATAAGAAGAGATCTCACTTGTTGATTGTTTGTGCTAGTTCACGGCAACTGAAGTTTTGTTCATAAAATCTTTTCCTACACCAATGTCTTCAAGGGTTCTTCCTAACCTCTGTTCCAACAATATTTCTTATACGCAGCCTGTTCTCTCCTCTCCTCTTCTCTCTTCCCCTCCCCTCCACCCTCTCCCTCCCTTCTTACTGCCATAAGGTGAGCAGCTTTGCTCTGCCACATCCTTCCATCATGATGTTCTTGTCTTGTCACAAGCCTAAATGGAATATGGCCAGCCAACCATGGACTGACACCTCTGGTACCATGAGCCAAAATTAATCTTTCCTCATTTATTTTCTCAGGTATTTTGTTACATGAAAAGCTGACTGACACACTGAAATAAGATTTACTTGGGAATTTTCCATAATCAATTGCCCTCATTGCTCTGCACCTGTGGTGAGGCAGCATATCATAGCAATAGCCTTGGCAGAGCAAAACCGTGCACCTTGTGGCCAGGGAAGCAAGAGACTGGGACTCCACAATCCCTCTCAAAGGTATTCCCTTAATGACTTAAGAACCTCCCACAAAGCCCTACCACCTTCCAATAGCATCACCCTGGGGACCAAACCATTAATACATGGAACTTTGTAGGACACATACCCAGATTACATTATTTATAGTTCACTTGTTGATTGTAAGGCAATGATGCCTATAAAGCTTTTAAAGTATTTTAAAGCCAATTTGTTACATAAATTGTTTAACCATTTTCTTCTCCATCTTTGTTACTGTTAAGTTGCTCAGCAAACGCTTTCTTTCCGGAAAGCTGAATCTCAGGTAAGCTCAGCTATGCTTCTATCACCAGAATCACAATCCCAACTGAGAGGAATCAAAACAGTGCCTGATATCCTAGTACCTAGCAGAATGAAACTCATGGGTACATACTCCATAGCTCAGAGGAGGGATGTGGGATTGATATTGATGAGATTGGGAAGAAGAGGAACTTTCTCCTCTATATCCTTTCCACTTCTACACTGAGTTTTGTTTTTTTTTTTTTTTACAATGAATGGTATGCATTGCTTGTGTATAAAAACAATACAATTGTTTATTTTTAAACAAATAACAGACGAAGAGAGAAGGTTAGAGAAGGGCTGCAGAAGAATCATAATCATTCAAATTTAGTTATCTTCAGTGATAAACAAGGAGATGCTATATGTTACCTGTCAGAATGGTTAAAAAATTAAAGTTTGATAATGCTCTTGGTTGGCAAAGCATAAACAAAAATAGACACCATCCTCCACTGTTAGAAGAAGCTCAAATTGGTACAAATTCTTAGGAGTCAATTTTTCAATGTGCATCAGTACTTAGCATGAATTTATCTTTGACCTGACAATGAAGCTGCTATGAGTTTACTGCATGGATATATACTCAAAGGCATCTCATTATGTAAGCATATGGATGTTTACTGCAAAATTTTTAATAATGGCAAATAACCAAATATTTATCATTAAAGTTTGGTTAAATAAATTGAATTTCATCTATTATTAGTAGTATTATTAAAACAATAAGTAACTATTTAAAAGAAATAGAGTGTAGTTGTGATATAGAATGATTTGGTCGATGCATTGTTAAGTGTAAAACATAAGGAACTGTGAATGTACCATGTTGCCAAGTGTGTCTCTTTTTATCTTGGGAGAAGACCCAAGACTTGTTAAAAGTAAAATTAAATTTGGGTGGAAGTATTAGAATTCTGGGAGCTTTTAATTTTAAATTTGAATTATTAGTACTTTATAAATATTTTACCATGTGTGTGAATAGCTTCTAAATAAACACAAAACCATTCTAAAATATCAAAGAAGGGCATTAACAGACTTGAAAACTTGACCTTGGACTCCAGGTTAAGAACCCTCATTTTAGGAGACAGAATCTGCCCCAAAATATTAGGGTTCCATTTCTTCAGTCTGGTGTCTCCTCAAGATTAAAGGCTCTAGGGCCAGGGATTTAGCTCAGTGGTTCCACCTCCTGCCTCGCAAGCTCAAGGACCCGAGTTCGATCCTTGGTACCAAAAAAAAAAAAAAAAAAAAAAAAGATTACAGCCTCTAAGGAGACATGGGTAACAGAATCTGTATCTTGGGTTAATACTGCTTAACAAACAAGGACTATGTATAGGACTATGTGCATGTTACAACATTAGGGAATACTTTTAACTAGCTGTCTTAGTTCCTTTTCTCATTGCTGAGACAAAATACCAACACTCACAAGTTAATGGAGGAAAGGTTGATTTAGCTCACCGTTTGTAAAGGTTTCAGTCCATAGTCGGCTGGCTCCAAGGCAGGGTGGCTTGGCAGAGGGGCATCACAGAGGATAACAAAAACAAGCAAGCAAGCAAGCAAGGGACCAGACAAGCCTCTTTCTGTCCCTTATATTGTATCCAGGCTACCAGGATTAGGGTGTGCCAAACCAATCATGGACTGATTTAGTAATCATTCAGCCTTAATTCTAGCACCCTTAGTCCTAGCATTGCACCATGAATCAATCACACACTCTAGATTCATCCACCTTTGAAAAAGCCCCACCATTCTCAATCCAAACCAAAACTGTATGTCACATTTTAAAATCAATTCATCTATCTTTTATGTATTCATCTATCAGTGGAAAAGAGTTGTTTCTATATCTTTACTATTATGAGCAATGGTGCAGACATCTCTACAAGGCAGTGATTTTATTTCCTTTGGATAGACATCCAAAAGTGGGTTTGCTAGATGGTTTAAGTTTTTGAGGATCCTTCACACTTCTTTGCATGACTGTACCAATTTCCATTCCCACCAAAAATGTACAAGAGTTCCCTTTTCTTCATATCCTCACCAACACTTTTTTGGGGGGCGGGGGAGTTTGTAGGGGAAGGTGAAGGGAAGAGCAAAGAGATTTCCAAGAAGAACACTGCTATTGGTGTTCTTTTTTTTCCCCATTAACTTTATTGGTACATTTTCGGTATAAAATACAGTTACATTCATCATTGGGATCTTGTACCATTACATGAGTCTCTTGGTTCTTATTTTCTTCCCCTTCCCTTGCCCTCCCTTCACCCCCTCCACCCTTCCCTATTTGCAAAGACCTTGTTTCCATTTTTTTCCTCTTCTCATATTTTTTCCTTTCCCTTTTTTTCCCTTTCCCCACCCCTCCCAATTCCCCTGCTCTTTTAGACCTTTTCTTCCTGTTACACAATATCACTTATACATTTTTTAAAATTACAATATTAAGACCTAGGAGACATTACCACAGATTTTACAGAATTTAAAGGGATATAGAAAGCATACTACAAAAATCTTTTTTGAAATAAATTTGACAACTTCTAAGAAGTAACTTAGAAGACAAATTAATGAAACTAATTCTGGAGGAAATATAAAATTTGAATAGCACCTATTAAAGAAAGTATATTCCTAGCTTGAAAACCTACCTATATGACAACAGCAGGCTCATAAACATTTTAACTGATAAATTATATCAAACATTTAAAGCAGAAAAAAGAAGGAACACTTCTCCCCTCATTTTAGGAACTCAACATTGTGCTAATCCTAAAACTGGATAAAGATAATAGAAGAAAAAAGCATGAACATAGATAGAAATTTGTTTAACCAAACAAACTCTTAGAAGTCAGATCTGGCAGGATGTAGAAAGTGGTTTTATTATAGGGATGCCAGTGTTGGTTCAGCATTGGACGATCCACCCCCAAAAGTAATCCTTTTAACAGAGGAAAGGAGAAAGCCATATGATCCTGTCACTAGTTGGAGAAAGAGTATTGGACTAAATTCTACAGCTGTTCATGGTAAAAGGTATCAGGAGACTAGAAGTAGAACAGAATCTTCTCAACAGATCAAAGACATGTACTCCATACTTCCAACAAAAACTCCTTCTGTGAATGGAGATGATACAATGCTTTCTCCCTGAAGTGGGGAACAAGGGCATATAAGCCTACTCTTCATTTGTCCATTAGACTTTGAAACATAGGTCTAAACCAAAATAGTCTGGCAATAAAATGACACAACTAGGATAGGATTGGCACGGCAGAAGCAAAATCTTTATATGTAGATGAAATGATCATCTACAGAGAAAATACTAAGAAATCTCTAGGAGCCCCTAGAACTTGTATTTGAATGTAGCAGGATTAGAAAACACAAGGTATATATAAAAATTCAGGTCTGTGTATACTTGCTATAAATGAAGAATTGGATATTGAAATTTAAAAGTTATGTAGGAGTACAGAGGACCCAGAAAAGCTGAAAACAAAACAAAAACAGTGTTGGAAGACATTTAGTACCCAATTTTAAGACTTCTTCTAAAGCTACAGTAATCAAGGCAGTGTTGGTGTAAGGAAAGACATATAGATCATTGGAATAAAACAGAGAATCTAGAAATAGAACCACACATATATGGTCCCCTGAGTTTTGAAAGATTATTTAACATTAGCATTTTATAGAACATAAACTCAATTCAAGAGCCGAGGAAGAGATAGTGTCTTCAGCAAATGGCACTAGAACACCTGCTATCCGTATATAAAAAATTAACCTCAACCCTTTTTTTCCATACATGAAAATAACTTGAAGGGATCTATGAACCTAAATAAGAAAGCCTAAAAGTATAAAACTTTAAGAAGAAATTATAAGGGAAAACATTTATGAATTCAGGGTAGGCAAGAACTACCTAGGATACAAAAAACATGATGTATAAAAGAAAAAAAATTGATAAATGAGATTCCATCAAAATTTACAACTTTAAATGACATCATTAACATGAAAAGTAGTCCTTAAACAGACCATATTTACAATGCATATAACTTATGACTAAAATATATAAAGGATTCTTAGAGCTCATTAATAGACAACCCAATTAAAATGTAGACATAAGATGATAAATAGCCAGTATAGCACAAGGAATGGTGTGCAATTCTAGAATTAGAAAAATACTAATCAGTACAATAATAAGATTGAATTATACACTCATTAGGGAGATGAAGTCAAAAGTTTTAAAAGCCTTGTCATGACTTTTTCTTTTTGTTGGATTCTTGCCCTTTGCATTTAATTTGTCACGCCCAATGGATTCATTCTGCCGGGTTTCCTGGGGTTGTGATCCTCATTGTCTTTTCCTAGGGTATTGTGAAAAAGTTTTTGGAGTGCCGGTTTGGTATTCATGAAGTTCCTGAGGTGCTCTTTATCATGAAAGTATCTTATTTCTCCATCCATTTTGAAAGATAGTTTTGCAGGGTACATCAGTCCTGGTTGATGGCTGTTTTCCTTTAGGGCTTGAAATACCTCACTCAAAGCTCTTCTTTCCTTGAGGGTTTGCATTGAGAAGTCTGCTGTGATTCTGATGGGCTCTCCTTTGTATGCGATTTGTTTCTTTTCTCTCACTGCTTGTAGAATTTTATTCTTCTGCTGGATTTCTGGAATCCTAACTATTATATGCCTATGTGTAGATTTATTTTGATTAAGGCTAGCTGGAGTCCTATATGCCTCACTTATCTGTATGTCAAGTTCTTTTCCCCTCCTTGGGAATTTTTTAGCCATCACTTCTGTGAACAGTTTTCTTATGTCATCTACACTCTCTCCTCTTCTTCATTGAGCCCAATCAGTCTTATGTTCTTCTTCTTTGCATCATCTAGCAGCTGCTGGATTGATTTCTCATGTTCCCTTACAATTTTAAAGCAATTTTTCTTTTCCTCCTCACTAATTGCAATCTTATCTTCTATATGTGAAATTCTATCCTCACATTGGTTCATTCTGCTGCACAGACTTTTGATGGAGTTTTTAATCTCTTGGAAATCTGTTTGTATCTGTTTTATTGTATTCTGTTTTTATTGGATTCCATTTGTTTCCTATGTTGGGATTCCATCATGTTCCTCAGATCCTCTATTTTTTTTATCTGTGTCCTCTCTAGATTTATTAATCATGTCTTGCACCATGAGCAAAATCTTTGCTGTTATCTGAGTAATTATTTCTGATTTCATTTTTCCCAGATCCTCTTTTGTTGCCAGTTCAGAGAGTCCAGGTGTTTGAGTATCAGATTGTTCCATCTCGTTTCCCTTTGGGGTTGCTGTAGGTGATCCAGAAGTCTGTTTTTGAGGCTTGTTTAAGTGTCTTCTCATTTCCATGGGGAGTAAGGGTGCTTCTGTCTCCCATGCGGCTCACCTTCTCTGCCCTAGGAGCTTGGGATGGAGGCAGGGAGCTTCCTTCCGGGTGCTGGGTCCAGCTCAGCTCACCTTCTTGGCCCTAGGAGCCTGGCTCAACACTTTTTGATAGTAACTTGCTAACAGGTATGAAATGATATCTGATTGCAATCTCTATCAAAATTCCAATGACATTTTTCACTGAAATAAAAAAATCAACACTAAAATTCATATGGAACCACAAATGATCCCAAACAGCTAAAAGAAAAGCAAGAAGAAGAAAGCTGAAAGCACCAGGCTTCCTGATTTCTAACTGTATTACGCAGTCATAGTTGTCAAAGCATCATGTTATTGGAATGGAAATAAACACATGGACCAATGGAACAGAATAAAGAGCTCAGAAATAATACCATATGTATATGGATGACT
Organism: Heterocephalus glaber; assembly: GCF_053883595.1. NCBI lineage: Eukaryota > Metazoa > Chordata > Mammalia > Rodentia > Bathyergidae > Heterocephalus > Heterocephalus glaber. The sequence continues at coordinate 2,495,413 of NW_028258339.1, read as the reverse complement.
AATTTCCAGCACAGGCAACAAGAATCACAATGGAGAAGGAATGGTTTCTTTAATAAGTGGTAATGGGAAAACTGGTATCTTTGTCAAGAAAGAAAGAAAGGAAGGAAGGAAGGAAGGAAAGAAAGAAAGAAAGAAAGAAAGAAAGAAAGAAAGAAAGAAATTGAACCATTCTCTTACACCACACACAAAAAGCAAATTGAAATGGATTAGAGACTTAAATGCAAGACTTGAAACTGCAAAACTCCCAGAAGAAACCCTAGGAGAAAAGCTCCTTGACATTGGTCCTTGCAATCATTTTTTGGAATTGACACCAAGAGCACAGGAAACAAAAGCAAAAATAAACAAGTGGGACAACATCAAGCCAAAAAGTTTCTGCACAGCAAGGGAAACAACAAAATGAAAGGAAAGCAATAGAAAAGGAGAAAATATTTGTATAGCATATATCCAATAAGGGATTAATACCCAAACTATATGAGTAACTGGTACAATTCAATAGCAACAAACAAAAACTGATTTGTTCCCTAGAGAGCCATCCAAGTTGTTGCCTGCATTAATATATTTTGTTCTTTTTATTGCTGAAAAGTAATTCATTATAAGGATGTACAATTTGCTTAACTATTCATTCATTGAAGGATGACATGTTCTTTCCAGTTTTTGACTATTACACATGAAGCTTTTATGAATAGTCATGTGCAAGCATTTGTGTGAACATAAATAAATTTACAATCCTCTAGGAACATAATTGCCGGGTCATTTGGTAAGAAATCACCAAACTATTTTCCAGGGTAGTGCTATAATTTTTCATTGCCAACAGAAATGTCTGAGAGTTCCAGTTGTCCCATATCCTGGTCTGGACTCTATATTGTCAATATTTTTTGTTAATTCTCCTAATAAGTGTGTAATGATATCTTATTGTAGTTTTAATTTGCATTTTACAAATGGTTAGTGGTGTGGAATTTGTAAGCATTTTCTAGTTGATGCTTTGTTTTGATATTCTCTTAAGATTTTTCACAGAATGATTTTTTTGAATTTTAAAAATGTTTAATGAACCAATTTTTCCTTGTGGAGATGAGAAATATGTAGCACAAGATTTTCCAAGTGTTATAAGTAAAAAACCCTGCCAATCTAGAATCCTTTATCTATTAAAAATATTCTTCAGGACAGGTGTGATGGCACATGCCTGTGATCCCAGCACTTGGGAGGCTGAGGCAGGAAGATTGCTGTGAGTTTGAGGCCAGCCTGGGCTCCATAGTGAGTTCAAGCCCAGCCTGGACTATCTAGCAAGACCTTGTCTCAAAACAAAACAAAACAAAAGAAAACAAAAATCCTTCAGGAACAAAAGTGAATAAAAACATTCTCAGATGAAAGAAAATTGACACGATCTGTCACCAGCAGATCTACCATAAGAGAATAACCAAGAAGTTCTTCATACAGAGGAAATGACAATAAAAGGAAAATTGAAAAATTGAGAATGAAGAAAAACCACCAGAATGGGTAAAGATATGTGTAAATATAAGACTAGCCATGTCAGCTAGGTGTGGTGGGGCACCCCTGTAATCCCAGCACTAGGGAGGCTGAGGCAGCAGGATCACCAGGAGTTCGAGGCCAGCCTTGGCTACATAGTGAGTTCAAAGCCAGCCTGAACTACACAGCAAGAGCCTGTCTCCAAAAAAGAGTTTAAAAATCATGTTAGATTATTGAAAGCAAAATTATATTATCTGTTGTGATTCATAGTGTACATAAAAGAAATATTTAAGATGAATAAATTATAAAGTGGAAGCATAAAAGGACCTGAATGGATCTCTATTTTGCTTGAGGTAAAGTGATGAGACATGTTGTTTATATATGTTGTAACCATAGAGCAATGAATAAAGACAAAGAAACAGAAAACAAAATAATATAAAACCAAAAGCTATGCAAAGATAACATCTATAGCTCCTATTACAACTTTACTTCTGATTTCAGATAACCATCCTTACACCATCATATGCTGCAGGCCTTTGACACCTGCTTCCACAGCAAACTTTCAGGGTCAGGGGCCATATTTATGTATTTCTTTTTTTTCCCTTAAATTCTTTTATTGGTACATTTTAGGTATACAATACGTTTACATTTATCATCATTGGGAGCTTGTACCTGTACATGATGTATCTTGGTTCTTATTTTTTCCCCATTACCTGTGCGCCCTTCACCCTCTCCACCCTTCCCTATTTACATAGATTTCGTTTCCATTTTTTTTCTTTTCTCATAATTTTTCCTTTCCCTTCTTTCCTTTCCCCTTCCCCTCCGACCACCCCTACCATTTGGGCCTTTTCCTATTTCAAAGTATCAATTATTCATTATTTTTATTAAATTTTTAAAAATTTTTTATTTATTTTTTGGTACTGGGGACCAAACTCGGGACCTTGCGCTTGTGAGGCAGGTAGTAGAACCACTGAGCTAAATCTCCGGCCCAATTATCCGTTATTAATCCTTTTAATCCTTATTTACACTTTCAGTTTCTCACACTAGAGAAACTATTTGGTATTTACACATGTGTGTCGTATTTATTTCACTTGAGTATGGCCTCGATATGCATCCATTTAGCTATAAATGTCTCTAGTTTCACATTTTTTATGGCTGAGTAGTACTCCATTTTATAAAAAAAGCACATATTCTTTATCCAGTCTCCAGTTGATGGGCACTTGGGCTATTTCTAAGCTTTAGCTATTACAAACTGTGCCGCTATAAACATGGGTGCACATATATTGCTGTGGTATGATTCTTTTAATTCTTTTGGGAAGATACCCAGTTATGTATTTCTTAAGTATGAAATCTGTGTGAAAATGGGCCAACATTTTTATGACATTCATGTCTTTTTTGTGTGTTGTGGATGAAAGTTTTGAGTGCAGTGTCTCTTACACTATATTTCTGATAATCCCTGTGGTTTTGTTGCACACATCTGCATAGCACAGCAATGTCGAAGAATGTATATGTCAGGTTACAGCAGGACTCATTGTATCTAAACTCTTCAAAGCTGAACAACCATTGTAGATCTAGCTCATCACAACTCAAATACCTCGTTCATTTGATCATTACTTTTATATTTCATTTAGAGTGGCCAACGATAGTCCTTGAATGTTTGCAAAATAGATTTGCTCTTTATAATAAAAAATAAAGTGCAAAGGAATGAAAAAAGGAATTAAGATATGTTATGTACATATACCAACTTCCCACAGAAAATGTAAACATTATGTGCCACACACATGTACTAATAAATAAAATAAAAAAATAGAAATGGAAGGAGGGGGAGAGAGGTAAGGAGGGAAGGGGATGAAACAAGAATTAAAATGTGTTATGAACGTGTACCAACTGCCCATGAGGAATGTAATCATTATGTACTGCAAACACGTACTAATAAAAATAAAAAAATTTAAATAATAAAAATCAAAATTAAAATAAAAAATAAAGCTCAAATGCAAAAATGTCAGAACAAGTTAAGAAATCAGTATCATTAATATTGATCAAATGCCTACTAGGCGGTCTGTTGGACATATATTAATTACCCTTAGTGCAGATGCACAACAATCCTTTCAGGGAAGTATTTTCTCTAGTTTTCCTTCTTTTCCCCCCAATTTTTTGTTTTCTTGGGGGGAGATATTTTCATCTTCACTTTGCATATGAGGAAAACTTGGGCTTAGAAATAGAAAGTTGTTTCCCCTTGGATATGCAAGTGCATTCTATGCTCCTTTTACTCCGTCACACTCACTCCCATTGAATGGACTCCTTTAAGGGCATATACTAGACTACTTGAAATTCCCTGGAACCCAGCATACCTTTGTCATGAATTATTGCTTTTGCTCATGCAATTTCTTTCTTTGGACCATCTTTATAGCCTGGAAAATTCCTAGTTATCCTTTAACACCTTTGCATCCCTGTTGTCTGAATCACAGAGTAGCAAGACAATAAAATATTTATTGAATTGACAATAAAATACTTATTGAATTGAAATGAGCTAGAATACAGTGGTGTTCATAGGTAGCCTATATCCAGATGCATAAGAGGCAGATGGTTCCTAGAACAGATCATGTTGGCTTTTTTTTTTTGAAAGAGAGAGAGACTGGCCTTGAGCTCACTATGTAGCACAGGCTGGCCTTGAACTCATGGTGATCCTCCTACCTCTGCCTCCCGAGTGTTGGGGACTATAGGCATGTGCCAATATGCCTGACTATGATGGTTTTTTTTTATTTTTGAGTGGGACTGTCCACTCAATCTGGATGCTGCCAAGGACAGCATCTACATTTTGTTATCATCATCCAAGGGACTGGTCTTTGATTTCTCAATTCTCCTTGTCTTAATCTATTTCCTGTTGCTATAATGAACATCCGAGACTAAGTAATTTATAAGGGAAAGAAGTATATTTAGCTCATGGTTCTGGAGATTGTTAAGTTCAAGAGCATGATGATGGCATCTGTTTGTCTTCTGGTGGACAGCGTTGTGCTGCTTCAACTCATGGTGGAAGAGGAAGGGCAAACTAGTGTCAGTGGGAAGCCAGGACCTAACACTGTGAGGAACCAGAGACACATCTCAACTCTGTGTCTTTGACAAAAGATTTCAGACAAGACTGGTAGGCTGTCATATGGAGTATAGGTAGAGTTTATTTTTAAAAGTGATAGATGAGAGAGAGAGGGAGAGGGAGAGAGAGAGAGAGAGAGAGAGAGAGAGAGAGAGAGAGAGAGAGATCCTTCAAGGATGAAGGTGGACACTCACCAAGATGGCAGTTGCACTGAATGAGGTCTCAAGTTGCATCATATGATTAACTGGGTCTTTTAAGGAATATCTTTTCCTTCCTCCAAGCCATTGTTCTTTTACAAGGAAATGGGCTGTGTTTATCTAGTAGGTCTCTATTTACTCCCTAGGTGGATATTTTCCATTTGGTTTGTTTTGAGACCTTCAACGTTTTTTTAACCCCTCACTCATGGTCTGGACTTTGAATGGGCCCTGACCTTATCAGCACATTCAGAGGATGTGACAATCTTAAACTATTGGTGATGACTCCCATCAACATCTGACAGGATATTTAAACCAAAATAATCATTTATTGTTACACGGTTGTGAAGATCCCTTTGTAGTTATTACAATATTTGTCACCCTACCAAGAGCCTATCCCAACTCAGAATCAAGCTACTTGGGAAGTAAAATCTGAAGATTGTCTGGTGAGTTTGGAGTCAAGAGAAAAAGGAATCATTTGGAGGGACTGTGTCATCACACTCTGCAGTGACCAGCACACTGATAGGAACCTGTATTCTCTATACCAGCACTGATAACCACCAATCTGATTTTGCCTTTTAGAACCCTTATTTATCTAGAATGGCCACTCATCTTCCTTTGATGTGTTACCATTATTTTCTTACTTGTAATCTGATTGCTTTTCCCAGTGGTCCAGAGAGGTATTCTGCCTCCTCCCATTCTATAGGACCAACCACTTCCATACTATTTCTAATCTAAGAATTGACTAGATTTCCTTTGTTGAAAACTCAAAAATCGTAATACCTAATATCTATTAAGTACTTATTACTGTGTACTCTGAAAAGCACTTTGTATACATCATCTCATTTATTTTCTATAAAAAACACTACTATTATCCCCACTTTATAGACAAGGAAATTGAGGTAAAGTATATTTCAGTGTCTTGCCCAAGGGTAGTAGACAATTTTTACTCTATTTATTTATTTATTGGTACCGGGGATCGAACTCAGGACCTTGCGCTTTCGAGGCAGGCACGTTGCCACTGAGCTAAATCCCCGGCGCCGACAATTTTTACTCTTTTTTTTTTTTTTTTTTTTTGGCACTGGGGATCGAACTCTGGTTCTTGCACTTGCGAGGCAGGCAGCGGAACCACTGAGCTAAATCCCCGGCCCAATTTTTACTCTTAATTAGTGGTGAAGTCAAAGCTTGATCCCAAGTAAAAATAAATTAGTAAAATGTACTAATGAGTAAATTAGTAAGAGAAACTGAATTTTAGAGGCTATACTACCTGAAGCAGTAGCATATTTGAGTACTGATTCTTTAAATTTATTAATTTATCTTGCTGCTTGGCACACTTTATTTGTATGAGATTCTGCTCTGATAAAGTTATCACTACTCATCCCAGGGTGGGAAGAAACACAGATCTAGTCTAGAAGATAACTTTTACTAATGTCTAACCAAATTTTGCTAAAGGGACTGTGACAAGATTATAAATAATATGAAAAAATCACCTTTAGTCACCAATTTTATGAAATAATTTGCCTACATAAATTATTGTTTTTAAAAGAAAATATTCTATCCTCATACAATCCTTAGAATTAAAGCATAGCAAACAGGACAGAAAAGGTAAAGAGTACAATCAAGTGGTAAGGCAGAACATCTTGTCAGAAATAATGAAAGTAGAGGATGCGCTAAATACGTGCAGAGTTTCAGAAAGTTGATCAGATAATTGCATATATTTTTCACACAGATGAAATAAATTTTTCAGTTACCAATTGGACTGGGTGCATCAAATAAATCTCCAAAAGTTGATACTAATAAAGTGCCACATTAAGTTCTCTGGGCTGCAAGTGTGCCTAATTTTTAGATGGCCTTCACAAATTTATTTATTTAAACAGGACATGAGAAAATTATTAAACACCTTTCAGATTTTAGGGTGTATCAAGAGGGTGATAATAGGAATTCACTTGATCATAGTGAATTGTGATATACTTTGTGGATATTAGCCAATGCCACCAGCTTGATGGCATTTTCTTTCTATACCAAATCCTAGAGAAAGTCTATTTCTTTGTGCTAAAGTTTGAACCCAGGGCCTCATACATGCTAAGCACATGCTTTACCACTGAATTACACTCCTACCCCCAAAGTTCACTTTTTAATGATAATTCCGGGATACTTCATCAGGTAGGTGGGTGTCTTAGTCACTTTCTTGCTGGGACACAATACCTGACACAACTTAAATAAGGAGAGGTTTACTACAGGTCACTGTTACAGTCCCTTGTTGGTTCACTCCAAGGCAGAAATTGCAAGGTGGATGGTCCTGGGTAGAGAAAAGCTGCTTATGTCATGGTGGCCAGGGAGCAGAAAGTGAAGGGATAAGCAAGGGAAGGAGATACAACTTTCCAAATCACTCCCTCAAGTGATTCACCTACAACCAGGCCCCAGCTACTAACAGTACATTTAGCGCATTCAGTATAGCACCTCCATGATCCAATCGTTGTCCAAACACATGAGGTTTGGAGGGGATACTGAAGATTTAACCCATATCAGTGGGCTAGAAATCTAAAGTTATCATTTTATCCCAGTGTGGACCAGTGACTAGTACAACACCTCGCCCATTGTAGATGTTTCACAAATATCAGTTGAATGAATGGATGATAAAAGGGATCTCTGAGCCTGATTCACAGTGAGCAAAATTCCAAGACTGGCTTAATACAGCAAAGTGCCATATTGGGAAACATAATTGCCATGACAACAGAATATCTGGATTAACTGTTCAGTGCATTCTGTCTGCAAAAGAGAGATTACTTAGGAAATCTCAAATGCTGCTTCCTTTCCACAGTAGTAACCTAAGGGATTTGGGTAACACAATCTAAATGATAATCATGTTCTACTATCCTAATGCACCCATCTCAACTCCCAGGATGTTTCTTCCCAGGGTCTACACATGCCAGCTTGCTAGGGAAGGCAAGTCCCCAAACAGATTTGGATGTACCTATCAATGTGTAGCATTTGGCTGGCCTCTCAATAGATTCTTTTAGTCCCTATTAGATGACCTTATGACAGTCTGACATAATTTTAGCTTAATTACTTTGGAAATTGATGTGTTCCTGTGGAGATTTTAGGGAGTCCTTTAGGCTCTTATCTAGAAGTCAGAAGATATTCTTTTAGTCTCACTGGCAGCATCATCCTTTAAAATTGTTGAATGGGGGCTGTGGTATAGCTCAGTGGTACAGCACTTGCCTAACATTTGCAAGGTTCTGGGTTCTATTCCCAGTGCTGGGGGGGGAGAGGTAGGGGAGTCAACTAAAATTGTTGAATGGGCACCTGTGGCAAAGATTGCTGGTTGATTTCTCATATCTATTCTCTCCTTCCCTTTCACAATAAGGTAAGTTTTTTCCAGTTGAAAGTAAGTGGAAGGGCCGGGGATTTAGCTCAGTGGTGCCGCTGCCTGCCTCACAAGCGCAAGGTCCCGAATTTGATCCCTGGTACGAAAAAAAAAAAATTAAAAGTAAGTGGAAGTGCAGTGGGCCATTGCTGAGTTATGTCCTTAAAGGGAAAGGACATACCCACCCTGTCCCCTTTCACCTTTCTCATTGTCTGGAATAAAGATAAGTGGTAAGTCAATGTGACCATAAAGATGATATTCATTAAGCAGTTGATACAGCAGTAAGAGAAGCAGCCTGCGTCTCTGACAACTTTGAAGAGTAAAGCCACCAAAGCAGCCCAGACTCTTATCTGCAAGAAAAATGAACTGTCTTGTTTAAACCACCATTATTTTAGGTCTTTCTTTTGCAAAAGCTACAATGGTATCCTATCTAATGCTGCACATGAAGAATCTATTTCTGCAGATGACTGATTTCATGCATTTTATTCATGAAGGGTAACTTTAAGTTTAGATAGGATATTAGGTCAAGAAATATTTATTGAGCACCTGCCTATGCTGGGTATCATGCTATCAGAACATATTGTTCTTTCTGTGCACTATGAACATCTACTTTACAAATTTGTCACAAAGATTAGAAGTAAATGATTAAAGATAATGTACTCAAAAGTGCTTAAAGCAATGATAGGCACACAACAAGTACCTGATAAATGGTTTATGCTATAACCATTGACTTTTGCTGCTTTTGGCCCTCTATTATAAACAAGTACCCCTGAAAAGATTATACTAACCTTCCTTATTATTCCTAGTTTAGCTCTGAATTAAGTATCAGTATCATTTAGTGGGGGAGAATATCTGTAGGTATGAAAAAAACAAAATCTCTTTTTAGAAGGCACTTATTTGTATGAGGTATCTGAGCTAAAGTCAGAGCTCTAGTGGAATAAATAATCATCACAGCTAATTCTGGGTATGATATTAAAAAGTGTTCCCCTGCTCCTCATTCATGCCACCTAATCCTTGAATATATTTAATAATACAATTATATCCAAGGAAGACTGGTATTATTGGTATTGAAGGAAGGTTGGTTTCAGAACCCTCCATGAATAGCAAAACATGCAGATGCTAAAGTCCCTTATATAAAATACTGTGGTATTTGCATATATTCTAGGCACATTGTCCTGTATACTTCCAGGCATGTCCAACCAGTGACCTGAAGGCCACTTGCCCTCTATTTGTTTAAGGTTTTAATAACCAATATAAAAAATAAAGGAATATTTATTACTTACATACATATAACTATATTATATATTTTATATGCAACCGAAGACAATTCCTCTTCACTCACTTTGGTCCAGGCAAGCTGAAAGGCTGGACATGAATAATCTCTGGATTACTTTTAATTCCCAAAACAATGTAAATGTTATGCAAATGGTTGTTAAGCTGCATTGTTTAGGGCATAATGACAAGAAGATGTCTGAATACTCAATATAGATGTGATTTTTAATTTGACATAAAATTAGACAAATTTATAGCATACCCTGTAATTTTAAAAAATGAAACTGGAGATTAAACCCAGGGCTTATGCACTGAGCTTCATATCTGACCCTTTTTAATTTTCTCATTTTGAGACCGGGTCCCACTAATTTGTTAACTTGGCCCAACAGACCTTGAATTTGTGATGCTCCTGCCTCAGCCTCCCAGAGTGCACAGATTATAGGCAGGCCCCACCCTGCCCAGCCCTGTGATGTTTCAATACATGTATACATCATGTAATGTTCAAATCAGTGTTAATCTATGTCCTCAAACATTTATCATTTCTTTTTTTGGTAAAACCATTCAAAATCCTTTCAGCTAGGTTTCTTGAAATACATAGCACATTATAATTAATTATTGTCACCCTATTGTGTGATAGAACACCAGAACTCATTTCTCTTATCTAACTGTAACTTAGTATCTGTTGATTAACCTTTCCCACCCCTCTCTCTCCTCTAGTCTCCCCAGCCTCCAGTAACCACTTTCTGTTCTCAACATCTATTAGACTGACATTTCAGATTCTATATATGAGTGAGATCATGTGGCACTTGTCTTTCCATGCCTGGCTTATTTTACTTGACATAATGATTCTCATCTCATCCACGTCATTGCAAATGACAAGATTTCATCTTTTAACCACTGAATAGTATTTCATGGTATATATACACCATATTTGCTTTATCCATGTATCATTTAATGGACACTTACATTGTTTCCTCTTCTTGGCTTTTGTGAATAGTGCTGCAATAAACATGTGAGTACAGATGTAGATGCATCGTCTAAAAGAAATGTTTTGGGTCCTTGTTTGAATCTTTGAATATGGAACCTAAGCACATGGAAGGCCAATTATACATAACAGAAGACTCCAAACTGAAGAGTGGAAAATAATCCAGTGAGTTGTGGGATTTTATATTCAATTTTAACTTGAAAATAAGAAACTACACTCGATTAATATAAAGATTGACTATGGCACTTTTGAGATAGAAGATTAGGGTGCAGCAAAAGCTGACTGGGGAAGTAGGTGTGACCTGTTAACTACAAGATCCTAGACATATACACAGAACAGTTCCCAAAGCTCTGCACATGGACTTCTCATGAGAACTCCAGCAGGCTTTCAATAGGATGGCCTAGACCTGATGTCATCCTATGGCATGGGATCTCAGCACCGCCTCTCAGGAAACCTTCTAGGTTTCCTCAAGATTTGGACAATAGAAAAGAAAGGCAGCCATGAGGAGCTGGTGCTATCATAGCCTTCCGTGATAGCTCACACTGTGTTTCTCAGATGCAGTGTGTACTTTTATCTTTGCTTTCACCCTCTTTTTCTATTTACTCAGTCCAAGCTTGCTCTGCAGTGCCAGTCTCTCTCCCACTCTTCACTTTTGCTTTCTTAAATAAACTTTTTCACTACTTTTTGCTCATTTCATTCAATTCTTGTTTGAGACAAGAAGAACCTGAAATCTAACTCCAGAAGGAGAGACAAGCAACCCCAAACCCAGTAGCATTTAATTAGTGAGCTACTTTTAGAACCAAGCTACCCAATAATGTTTTTGGTGATCACAGCCAGGAAAGTACATTTTAGTGTGGCCAGGCAAGAGCATAAAGCTCATGTATGAGAGATGAAGGACCAAGTTGGACAAAATTTTTCTTTCTCTCCATGAAGTTTTTTTCTTTTCTCTCTCCCTCTTTCCCTCACTCACTCTCTCCTAAGCCTGGAATCCAGGGACTCTTCTCAAGGCACCAGGGAGGGGCTTCCTGGCTCGGTTGCAGAGATGGGAGAAGGGAATGTAAGCTTTGTTTTTCTTTCTAGCTGCTTATGCTCATTCCATGGGTCCTTGTTTGCTGCATGTTTATTGTATTTTGTTGCTCTTTTTTTGAAATCAACATGGTCTCCGCATACTGTATTTTGTAAATGACTTTTTTTTGGTTTGTGTTTTGGTCAGGGGTGCTGCCATGTTACTTTTCCATGTGGCCAACAGCTATACTACCTTGCTATGTGGCCAGCTGTCATCATGTCTTGTTGCATAACTAAGCAACTTTTACATGAGCATGTGTCACCAGTTGCCACATCTTTTTTCCCTTCCTTTTAAAAATTACTAGCCTTATGAGCTAAGCTTCTGATTTTTAAACAGCATATAAACTTATGGAAAACAAGAGAGAGGAACTTTTTCTTTCTTCTTGTGGGAAGGAAAAATTCTGTACCATCCATTTAAGAACTCATGTAGCCTTTTGCTGGTTTAAAACTTTTGGTTGGAAGCTACAACCAGTGGATCTCCAGCCACAGGCAAATGCAGGTGCCTATGGCTGGGTGGATGCATGCCCACAGATGACACCAGAGAGGCCTGCTCCCATTCCAGCGCAGAATGAACATCTTCCTGTGGCTAGGGGGGAGAAATAGGAATCCAAGAAAAAAAAAGTCCATTTTAAAATGCCCAAGTCTTTTGGCCCAAATAGCACCTGAGCCACTCCAAGAGCCTGCCTGAGGCCATGGTTACCTGGCTTTTGTACTTCCCTGTTTAAATGCAGTTAAGTTAAAGACCATGCCTAATGTCTGAACAAAACGACATTAACATTTAAAAACTTAACTAAAGTAACTGTAAGTGTATAAAAGCATCCAGCCCAACTCTTACTACTTTTTTCTGTCAGAATACTTGTGAGAGATGTTTTCCTACATGTTTCTGGTTATGTAGAGTCATCCTGGTTAAGAAGACTCATCAAGGGACACAAAATACCAGCTGAGCCATCAAGGGCTCAGAATAAATGTAAGTTGAACCTTCAAGGGGTTCAACTAGGTGGCTAAGGGAACTTTGCTTGGGGAAGTTTTGCCCTTACTTCACAGGAGTCTGGACTAGGCAAGGCCAACAGATAGCACATCCCCCTTCTCCCTAATGAGTTAATGGGTTCAAATATGGAGACAAAATCCCCAGAGGGAGGGCTTTCTTCTGTGTTTAATGATGTCAGCATCACTCTAATGTTCTTGGATAGAGACATCTATCCAGGTTTTGTAAAGTCTCACAAGGGGCACCTTGTGAACTTTGGGTCTCCTCTTTATGCAAAGGATGCTTGGTTAAGGAGTGTACACCCAGTTGTCTCCTTCTCTCTATAGGTCCCAAGATAAGCAAATGGGAAATCTATTTGATCTCACAACCATGTGGATTTCACCAACCTCACCACTAGGCTGTATTCTCAATGACTGGAAAGGTTTGATCCTGACAATCTAAAACAGGAGCAGCTTATCTACTGTTGGAACATGGTTTGGGTCCAGTATGAACTGGGAGGTGGGTACAGGATGGTCCTTTAAATTATGAGACTATTCTCCAGTTATAGCATTTTTGCTTAAAGCATACAAGGTAGAATAAAATGCCTTATGTTCAGGCTTTTGTGTATCTTTGTCAAAAGGAATGTTCAGGAGCTATGGTGTTAAAATGACACCTGAGGAGGAAAAAGATATTCTGGATGACCCTGTCCTGAGACCTCCACTTATCTCTCAGGGGCAAATGGGTCTCTCTGATCTGTCTGATACTGGTTGGTCTCCTCAAACTCCTCCTTATAGCCTCCAGGCCAATAAACCAAGTCTATCCCCTCCAAGAGACTAAGGAACTCCATTAAAGCCTAGTGCCCCAGGGGAACCCAGTGTTCCTCAGCTTCCTTATCATGCTTCTCAGGCAGCTTTAAAGACCTGTAGGTAGAACCTGAAGTGGTGCTTCTTACTACCCTATTTCACAACTTATCCTGCTCCTAAGAGAAGTCCCAGGGCCAAGAGGGAATGCTTGAGTGCAGGTCCCCTTTTCAGTTGCAGATGTCCAACAATGTAAGGAACAATTAGGCCAACTATCAGAAGATCCTAGTAAGTTTGCAGGTGAGTTTGAAACTTTGACCCTTGCTTTTGATTTATCATAGTGAGAAATCCAATACATCTTGGCCACTTACTGTACCACAGATGAAAAACAAAGAATTCTACAAGAAGCTAAAAACTATGCAGATAAGCAATATGCCTTGAAAAGGGAAGGAAACCACTATTCTCCCTTCAACAGAGCCAAGCTGGGACTATAATATTCAGCATGGACTAACAGTAATGTCTATTATGCTAGCTGCTCTTGTCAGGGAGATAAAGAGGTTGTTGAGTCTTTCATAAATATACTAATATAGATTCATTTTCCAAGGAGGGAGAAGCACTAATTGGGCATCATTTCATCTGTCAGTCAGCCCCAGATATTCAACATAAGCTATAGAAACTTCAGATGGGGCCATAGACATCTATGGCCCAATTGCAGGACAGTCTTTTCTGTGTTCAACAATCAGGACCTGGAGGAGAGACAAAAGAGAAAGGCTAGGATTATGGCTGTTGCAATTGATAATGCATTAAACCCACCCAGGTCATCTAAGAAAAAACCCAAGGACAGCCAAGGAAAGAGTTCCTATTTCAAGTCAAGAAGAATGGACACAGGGCATGAGATTGCACCAAGACTTTGCCTGGGCCCTGCTCCACATGTGAGGCAACTAATGTGCCTGACTCATAGCTCTGGAGGTGTGACTGTCCCTGCTCCCAGAGAGGAGCTAGGCCAGCCTGAATCCTCATTTCCTGCTTTGACAACTGAAAAGGCCCAGGGGAACTCACAGTCCCCTGTTCACAGACATCCCCATCTCCTCTGAGGAACCCTGCATAAAATAGATGTTATGGGTGAGCCAATTTGACTGTTTATTGATACAGGGGCAGCTCGTTTCCTTTTGACTACCTTCTCTGGAAAACTCTCCTTTAAGTCTATAGCCATATTTGAGGTTGAGGGGACCCCTAGCCAGAGATTCTTTACTCCTCCTCTGATGTATCACTTTGAAGGCCAAATGTTTAACCATGAGTTTCTAATTGTTCCAGTGTCCTGCTCCATTGCTAGGAAGAGATTTACTAGCTAAATTGGGAGCAATTCTCAAATTCTGGCTAAGTCCAAAATGGATTTTACTTGTCAGGACTCCACCATGTCTCCCTGACCAAATTAGCCAACAAGTGGATCCTGCTGCACAGTATAAGGGAATACCTGGTAGGGCAAATTCTGTTATGCCAGTAGTTATAAGACTAAAATACCCAGCCAGTTTCCTAACTGAAAGCAGTATCCAATCAAGGAAGAGGCAGTGAAGGCCTCCAGCTTCTCACAGACAAGTTTCTCAAATATGGCCCTTGGAAGCCTTGCCAAACCCCTTGTAATACTTCCATTTTCTCTGTAGTAAAGCCCTCAGGAGAATATTGGATGGTACAAGACCTCCACCTCATTAATGAGGCTGTCATTCCAATCCATTTTCTAGTAGCAGATCCATATACAATTCTCTTCCAAATTCTAGGGGATACTAATTTATTCTAAGTCTTAGATTTAAAAGATGTTTTTTTTCTCCATCCCCCTACATTCAAATTTCTGTTTGCCTTTGAATGGGAAAATCCCATTACAAGAGTAAAAGCAGCAACATACTTGGACAGTTCTCCCACAGGGTTTAGAGACAGTCTTCACCTTTTTGTTTCGGCACTAGAGAAAGACTTGAGCAACTTAAAGCTTAAACAAGGAGCCATCCTATAGTATGTAGATGATATTTTAGTTTGTAGCCCAACTCAGAAATTACCTAACTATAACACTGTACCAACTCGACTTTCTAGCTAAGAAGGAATATAACATTTCCAAAGAAAATGCTCAGATATCCCTCCAAAGAATTCAATATCTGGGATATGTTCTTACACCTGGGGAATGACAGCTGTCTAGGGACTGGATCCAGCTATCTGTGATCTTGGGCCTCCTGCCACCAAACAGTAGCTCTGCTCATTCCTGGGGATTGCTGGCTTTTGTAGGATCTGGCTATCTAATTTTGGGCTAATGGCAGAACCTTTATATGAGGATGTCAAAGGCCCTGAGTCTGTGCCCCTTGAATGGGCAAAAGTGACTGACAATGCCATTAGGAAAATAAAGCATGCCTTTTCTCAGGCTCCAGCACTGGGAGTACCTGACTTAAGAAAACGTTTCTTTCTTTACCTATCAGAAAAGGGAGGAATTGTTTTGGGGGTCTTGATCCAAAGGCTAGGGCAAGAACCCTGCCTAGTGGCATACTTTTCAAAGAAATTAGGTGGAGTGGCCACTGGATGGCCACTCTGCCTGAGAGCAATAGCAGCTACAGCTCTGCTAACAGAAGGAGCTGCAAAGTTAATTTTGGGACAGAGACTAGAAGTCCTGACACCTCATCAGGTCAGAGCTACTCTGGAGACAAAATATTACTTGTGGTTAATGGGGGAACAGCTCACTAAGTATCAAGCCATACACTTAGATACCCTTGAGGTTGTTATAAAAACTTGTACTACTATTAACCATGCTTCTTTGATGCCTATAGGTCCAGAAGTTAGTTACTCTTGTGAACAAGTCATCTCTCAGACCCATGTAAGTAGGCAGGACATCAATGATCTGCCCCTCCAAGACCCTGAAGAGGTATGGTTCACTGATGGAAGTAGCTTTGTTCAAGAAGGAGACCAAAAGGCAGGTTATGCAGTTGTAAGCTCACAGCAGGTCATTGAAGCTTCCTCTAGGAACCTCTGCTCAGAAGGCAGAGCTAATAGCTCTTACTTGGCATTATTGATATTAGGAAAAGGCAGAAGGTTTATCTACACTATGCCTTCCTGATAGTACAATCTTCATTCCACTTAATGGCCTTAATCTTCTGGAAAGGTAGAGAGAGCCAACCAGACTCTAAAGTGAGCTCTGGGAAATTTTTTTTTTTAGTTTATTGGTACATTTTAGGTATACAGTATGATGACATTCATCATTGGGAATTTGTACCTTTAGATGATATATCTTGGTTCTTATTTTTTTTCCCATTCCCCTGCCCTCCCTTCCACTCCTCCACCTCTCCCTATTTACAAAGACTTTGTTTCCATTTTTTCCTTTCCTCATATTTATTCCTTTCCCTTCTTTCTTTTCCCCTACCCCTCTCACTCCCCCTTCCCCTTTGGACCTTTACTTCCTGTTTCACATTGTCTGTTATACATTTTGATCCTTATTTACACTTTCAGTGTCTCACACCAGAGAAACTTTTTGGTATTTACACATGTGTGTCCTATTTATTTCACTTAAGAGTATGGCCTCAATGGGCATCCATTTAGCTATGAATGTCTCTAGTTTCTCATTCTTTATGGCTGAGTAGTACTTCATTTTATATAAAAAAAACACATCTTCTTGATCCAGTCTCCAGTTGATGGGAAATTGGGCTGTTTCCAAGTTTTAGCTATTACAAACTGTGCCGCTATGAACATGGGTGCACATATATTTCTGTGGTATGATTCTTTTAATTCTTTTGGGAAGATTCCCCAGCAGGGGAATAGCTGGGTCAAATGTGACCTCTAATCCTAGTTTTTTGAGGAATCTCCATACTGATTTCCACAGTGGTTGCACCAGTCTGCACTTCCATCAACAGGGGAGAAGGGTTCCTTTTTCCCCACAGCCCCACCAGCATTTGTTGTTGGTTGATTTCTTGATAGCAGCCATTCTTTCTGGGGTGAAGTGGAATCTCAGTGTTGTTTTCATTTGCATCTCTCAAATGACCAGTGATGTCGAACATATTTTCATATGCTGCTGATGTCTGGACAGGCTTCTGGCTGGGGTCTGTGTGCACTTACTGATCGTATCTCACTCTGGCAAAACTTTGCCAACAGACATCTGAAATTGCTGCCAATAGCACTCATGAGGGTTTGTAACATGCCTAAAACTGGGCTAATTTTGAGCTTATTTGAGATGTTATATGGGAGGCCATTTCTATCCTCTGATATGGTAGTAAACTCTGAGACCATGAAGTTCTTACAGTATCTCATTAATCTGGGCCAAGTGCAATAGGCTATCCAAATGTATAGGAACAAAGTCCTGCCAGCTCCTATCCCAGAAAGTCCACTTACTGTCCATTTTGGAGACCAAGTGATTGTAAAAACTTGGAGAGAGGAAACACCTGCTGAACAGTTAAACCCAAAATGGAAAGCCCTCTTCTCAGTGATCCTTGCCACACCCACTGCAGTAAAGGTGACAGGAATAGATAATTGGATTCACCTTTCTAGAAGAAAGCCAGTCCCATCTGAACTGTCTGAAGCATAAGATCACCCCAAATGAAAAAGCTACTCCTGTGAGCCTCTGGAAGACTTGAGATTTCTCTTCAAAAAACAAAACTCCTGTCCTGCTACAGGAAGCATGGAAATCTGACCTGCTCTTCATGTTTGGGCCAGTAATGAAGGCCAATGGTCATTAACTCCTTTCTCATGTTTCCTGATAGGTTTTCCTTTCTTCATCCCAGCCAGGGAGCCACAGAACCCTAAGGTAGCCAGATAACACATAATCCCCAGCCCCTTCCAGCTTGAAGAAGCTATAAAAGACAGAGACCTCCACTTCCTCAGCGCCCCATAAAGAATTATGGGGATTTGTGCCCCTCAGGGGGAAATGAGATGGGAGATTAGGGCATGGCAAAAGATGGCTGGAGAAGTAGGCATGACCTGTTAACTTCAAGATCCTGGATACATGCATAGAACAGTTCCCAAAATCCTGCACATGGACTTCTTATGAGAACTCAAGGAGGTTTTCAATAGGATGGCCTAGATCTCATGTCAGCCTGAGGAGTGTGTTTCCAGCACCACCTCTCAGGACCCATATGTAGAAGTTCTCTTGGGTTTCCTTGTGATTTGGACAGTATAAATGAAACATGGAGCCATGAAAAGCTTTCTATCATACCTTTCCATGGTAGCCCACACTGTGTTTCCCAGACAAGATTTGGACAATATAAAAGAAAGGCAGCCATGAGGAGCTGGTGCTATCATAGCCTTCCACGATAGCTCACACTGTGTTTCTCAGATGCAGTGTGTACTTTTATCTTTGCTCTTATCCTTTTTTTCTATTTATTCAGCCCAAGCTTGCTATTCAGAGCCAGTTTCTCTCCCACTCTTCAGTTTTGTTTTCTTGAATAAACTTTGCCACTGCCTTTTGCTCATTTCATCCAATTCTTTGAGATGAGAAGAACCTAGAATCTAACTCCAGAAGATGGAGAGATGAGCAACCCCAAACTTAGTAACATTTAGTTGGTGAGCCATTTTTTAGAAGCTAGCTAC
Organism: Heterocephalus glaber; assembly: GCF_053883595.1. NCBI lineage: Eukaryota > Metazoa > Chordata > Mammalia > Rodentia > Bathyergidae > Heterocephalus > Heterocephalus glaber. Next base: position 2,476,661 of record NW_028258339.1, on the reverse strand, counting down.
CAGGTAACAGAAGTACACCCTACAGCATGAGGGCAGCCACTATGCAAGAGAGAACACAATGGCAAAAACTCAATGTTGCCTATCCTTTTTGCATCATCCACTCCTCAGGCTGATGTCAGGTCTAGGCCATTCTATCTAAAACCTCTCAAGAAGTCCACATGCAAGGCTTTGGGAACCATTCTGCACATGTGTCCTGGGATTTTGTAATTAAGAGGCCACACCTACTACCCTAGCCAGTTTTGCCAAGCCCTAATCTCCTGTCTCACTATGCCCAATGACTAGAATTGTGCCTGGAACATGGTAAACATTCCATAAATATTTGTTGATTCTGGTGTGGCAGATTAATGATAGTTGCAAATCTCTTGCTAAAATTTCCACAGAGAAGGAAACTTTAGTCTCTTCTTTGAATTTGGGCTGGGTTTTGTGATTTGCTTAACCAACAGAGTATAGCAAAGTTATGTTCTGGAACTTCCAAGATTATGTCATAAGATGACTTGCAGCTTTTTCCTAGGCCTCTTACAACACTCACTCTGGTAGCACTAAGCTACCCTGTAGGAATTTCAACTACCCTGAGACTGCCATGCTGCAGAGTTCACAGGTGGGTATCTTCATCAGCAGTCTCAGCTGAACCAGGCTTACTGTAGTCATCCCTATATGGTAACATGTCTATAAAGCCATTTTAGACCCTCAAGACCCACCTATCCACCAGCTAAGAGTGACTTCAGTCACATAGGACAGAAAAATCATCTGGTTGAAACCTGCCAGAATTCCCAGCTCACAAAATTGTGAGGTATAATAAAATGGTTGTTTTAGAAGCAGCTCTGAGGTAGCTTTTACCCACCTATAGATAATTGGAACCCTCAAGAAATATTAATTTATCTTTCTGAGGAGCTTTGCTTGGGTCCCTGGGGAAGAAATTAACCTTTCCAAACACTCCAGTGGGTGCCAGACCCTTGAAGGAGAACAAGACAACTCTGAGAGGACCAGTTTATATCTAGCACCCCAGCCCCCCAGTCAGAATCAGAGGACATAAGATGGTAGTAGGAGGAGGCTGTCTTTACTGGGAAGCTTGCCAACATCCTCAGGACACTCAGACCCAGGACACACAGTCCCAGGACACACATAGTTCTTAATGCTGCCAGCCATCTTAAGGCACATCTGCTAGGAGTTGGAAGACTCCAGCAGACTCTTGAACAACTATAAGAATTTCAACTGCTCAGGACTTCCAAGTGCTTGGCTTTTAAACAACCAACCACAACAAACATATGACATAACTTTCCAGGTAGAAGGAAGCTGAGTTTTAATTGGACCAGCATTATACGTCTCTGACCTTGCCTCAAAGAGGCCTAAAGAGGAAGGCAAGGCCTACACACCTATAGTAGTTTCTGTCAGGCCTTTCACTTACAGGTGTAAAAGTGCTCTAGTGGAAAGTCTCAGCTGAGCCATTAACAAGGTATGGAAACTTCTTCAAGACATTTCATCCTTTTGGGCTTCAATCTTCTTACATGCAAAGAACAGATGAAAGAGAGAGAGATGTCTCTCAGCAGTAGCAAACATGTTGGAAGCACTAGTAGTTTAAGCTCCGAGGAAGCAAAAAAAAAGTATGAGGCAATTTCTAGAATGCAAAAGTGACTCCATCAAAAGTGCAATGGTAGTTCTGAGTCCTATTTGTTTAGGGCCCACGAGTCCTGGCTGCTTCATGCACCCTCTCTCCATCTTCGCTGCCCCTGATATAAGAAGCAGTTTCAGTATTGTGTTTGGTTCTGAGATCTTCATTCCATCAATAAATACCTGCGGAGATGTGAAGGCAACAAGTGAAGCCACAAGACTCCAAATGTGGCATGTCCTATTCTCAAGTACCTCTCCACAACATCTCCTCTCTACTTCTCATTCCCTTCTACACATAATCTTACCTATCTTTTCTTAGGTAAATGTTTCTCAGTGGGGCTGTCAGTGACCATGGGGATTATTTAAATTTTTAAAATTCTTACGTACGGATTAATACTCTTCTCCATTTCTGTACAGCACAATATCAATATTTTGCTGCTTAGGATCTCTCTGAAGAGGGTAGGATATAGAGAATCCAAAGGGTATGGTTTTCACTCCTTTTGTTTATGTGTTTGTATAACTGTAATACATATCAGTATATATTGATACACACATTAATTTATAATACAATATATATCACTGAAGAGAACACATTGATTAAAGAACTACAAAAAATTGGCATCAGTTCCAAACTTATATAGTAAAAGTAAAAATTATGAAAGAAAAAAAAAAGCCCCCAAATGGCAGAACAGTGAGTGCTAGCAACTCAGCTTCTCTAGGACAAAGTATCTGGAGTCTGGAAGACAGCAGATAGAAGTGGAATTCAAGTGAGTGGAGGTACACAGGAACCATGAGGGAAACGAGAGAAGAGAAAACAAGAGTAAGTGATGCGGTAGAAACAGAGCACACTTTGGAGGACAGACTGTGCAGCATTGACCACAGCGACTGGCTAGCCATCAGCTGGGAGGCAAACTGAAACTAACAACAACCAGAGAACTGCACCAGGATGGAGAGTCTTCTGCAGTTAGAGCCAGCAGAGAGAATGCAAGACAGTGCTTCTAGAGTGGCCTTCCACAGCCAGAAGTTGGTGAGTGACCTTGGTTACAAGTGCCTGCCAGAGGTCACAATAGCATGGAGCAGGAGATGCTGGGGATGCCATTGTAGGAAAAGGCTGGGTGTTTGAACCTGGGTCCCAGAACAGCCCCTTGGCTGCTTCACACTGCCAAGTAGATGAGGGAAAGACAGTCATGGGAGACTGCCAGCAGTTGGAGAGCAGACTCAGGGAGTCCCGCTGAGAGGCAGGGGCTGGTGAAAGAAGACACAGCTCTTAGCAGAGGCCAGTTTCAGCCTGAGCTACATGGAATTGGAAGTTTGGCACTGTGTTCCCACTGTAAGCAGATCTCTACACCCAGCACTGTTCTGGAGGCAGTCTGCCACCTTATACTTCCAGCGTGAACAAAGATACATCCTGGCCTGAGCTCTGCTTCTTAACCCTAGGCTGAGGAGAAGAGTCACATGTCCGAAACAAGATAAAACTTTCTTTTACTATTCTTTATTTTTATTTATTTATTTATTTATTGTACTGGGGATTGAACTCGGGTCCTTGTGCTTGTGTAGCAGGCGGCGAAACCATTGAGCTAAATCCTCGGCCCTACTATTCTTTATTTGATTGTATTATTTTTCTTTTTAAAAATTTTCTATTTTATTTTTTCACTTTTTAATTTTTTTACACTTTGTTGTTTTTCTCCTTCTATAAATTTCCCTCCTGGGCAGGGGATTTAGCTCAGTGGCACTGCACCTGCTTCTCAAGTGCAAGGTCCTGAGGTCTTGAGTTCGATTCCCCATATGACAAAAAAAAAAGTTTCTTTGGGCTGGGGATTTAGCTCAGTGGTGCTGCTGCCTGCCTTGAAAGTGTGAGGTCTGAGTTCGATCCCTGGTACCAAAAAAAAAAAAAAAAAAAAAAATATATATATATATATACACACACACACACATACATACATACATATATATATATAAATTTCCCTCCATACATTTAATACATTATTTTACTCATTTTTCTTTTGAGTGTGTCTGTGTTTGTGCACTTTTCTTCCTCTTGCCTTTTTTCTCTCAATATAGTTTAAGGAAGGTAAGGGAATTCTCTATTCTCCCTTTATATCCCTCCCACTTTTATCCATATCTCTTTGCCTGAATTCTTTCTCCTGTGTTTTATTCATTCTTAATCTTTCTCTTCTTTTCTCTCCACCTTTTCATTTGTTCTTCTTTAACTTAGTCTCTTTTACATTTTTTTTTTTGGTACTGGGGATCGAACTCGGGTCCTTGCGCTTGTGCAGACTTAGACTCTTTTATATCAATCATAGAATCTTTTCCCCATTTCTCATTACCAATTTTGTACCCAGTTTTCCCTGTTATTCCCTTCCAAATATATAATAACATACCCTTAGCATCACTTGGATCCTTTGGCCCACCTCCTGTTTCCTCCTTCTCATACTGTTATCAGAATCTCCTGGCTTTTGATTTGCCCCAATGGCTATGCCAAAATATTATTGGGTAGCTCCTTCTAAAAGTTGCTCTTCAATTAAATGTTACTAGGTTCTGGGTTGCTCGCCTCTCCTTCTGGAATTAGATTCCAGGTTCTTCGCATCTGGAGCAAAGAATTGAATGAAATGAGCAAAAAGTGGTGGCAAAATTTATTTGGAAAAGTAAAAGTGAAGAGTGAGAGTGAAACTTTCTCTGCAGAGTGAGCTTGGTCCAAGTAAAAGAGGAAAATGCAAGATAAAAGAACACCCTGGACAAATCAGGTTGAGCAAGCATGAGGGAAGCCATGATAGCAAGTTCTTCTTGGCATCTGTGTCCTTTCATACTGCCCAAATCTCAGGGAAACCCCCAAGAACTTCTACATATGGGTCCTGAGAGGCAGAATGGGATCCCATGCCTCAGGCTGAGGTCAGGTCCAGGCCATCTTATTGCAAACCTGCTGTAGTTCTCTGGAGAAGTCCTCCTGCAGGGCTTTGGGAACTATTCTGTGTAGGTGTTCTGAGATCTTCTAATTAACAGGTCAGGTCTACTTCCCCAGCCAGCTTTGGCATTCCCTAATCTATGTCAATACCACAGAGCTGAGAATTTTAAAAGAAAACTTTTTTTTCCTTTTTTCTCTTCTCGTCCCCTCTCTGGCACTACCCAGTCCCTTACCCACTGAGCTTTAGATAACTGATTCTATAAAATTACTCCTGAATGTTGTTTTTCACCAGTAGAGGCTACACAGCCATCACATTTAGTGCACATTAACTGTGGGTCAAGACTTGGGATGTTGTGATGCTCCCACTATAACTATGGATTTCTTATCTAGGCTAAAGGGGGGCCCCCAAACAGGATCGCATGGTATGTTATTTCTCAGCTAGCCCTGATAGATACCACTGTAATGGTTTAGCCTGTTATAGCTGTAGTTGAATTGATTGCATAGGAATAATTTTGACTGAGTGAACAATTTAGTGCCAGTGAACTTTGCTGAATCCACCATCACAATCAGGGAAAGGGACAGCAACAGTTCCTATCTCAAGATCTTGGACTGGATCAGACTCTGCAACAATGACTGCAACCTGGCTGAAAGAAGTCCTGAGTCTGAGTTAGCTTCAGTATTGCAGTGGAGGGGTCAGAGGAATTATTGGTGTGTGAGCACTCAGACTGTCTGGCAAAAGAGCTGCTTGGGAATCACATATGCAATGTCTCATTGGAATATTTAATCTGTGTGATAACCTCAGACATCATATAGGTTTAAGTTTTTGTATGTTTCTTGATTCACTTATTAATGTTGGGTTATGTTATGTTCTTTTATGATTTCCTATTTTTATGAGGTTGTTGCTTTTGTGTATTTGTTCTTTCATTGTCTCTGATTTAATAGATGTCTAAATTATCTCCCTCATCTCAGCTCTCTGGCTATTTCTTCACCTCAACCCCCACACCCAAGACAACATTATCAACATATTTCTTTATTCTTTTTCCAAACATGTAAACTCCCCCTCCCAAGTTTTTAAATTCCCCATAGTTAGCTCCCCCACATTCACTCCTATATTCTTAATCCTTCTCATCTTATACTTTGGCTCTTTCATATCTTAGATTATTCTCCTCCCTATCAGCAAGTACTGATAACCACATAGCTTTCCTCAATCACAAAGTAAACACCCTTTTCTTTTCTTTTCTTTTTTGTACTGGGGACTGGGACCTTGCACTTGCATGGCAGGTGCTGGAACCACTGAGCTAAATCCCCAGCCTTGGTAAACACCCTTTTCTCCTATACCTTCCCCCGTCCTCACAAAATGTCCTCTGAGGGCCTGGGATTTACCTCAGTGATTCCGCTGCCTGCCTCACAAGCGCAAGATCCCGAGTTTGATCCCCGGTACCAAAACAAACAAACAAACCCCAAAACAAAATGTCCTCTGAAAACTCTCAATACAACTCAACCAAAAGTACTCCAATAATATCAGACCACACAATAAACTTTTCTTCTCATCTACCACTATTCCCGCCCTTAAACCTCCCCCTTAGTGTCTAACACTACTCATCCAACCACCTCCCACCCCACCTCACCTACCTGACTGCAGGGTAACTACAAATAATAAGCTGTCATAGTGTGAATAGAGGATAGACAAAGAGGGGAAGAGTAACTGCAAGGAATATCATATGAAAGTGTTGTATGATCGAATCTGTGGATGCTGTTATAAGCAGAAGTAATTCAGCAAAACACAGGACAGAGTTGAAATCACTTATAGTAAATAACAGAAGAAATAAATACTAGTGCTGGACATATAAATCTGAAAGTTATTCATGGAGAGGTAACATCCTACTAAAACTCTCCATATAAGGCCTAAATTTTCCTCACTTCTCCAGTCCCTAACTTGCAGTAACCCCCCACCCCCAAAAAGGAGGAAAAAAAGAGGGTGCCATATATAATTTTAAGTTATATAATTATATGTAATAGATATTATAGATAATAGATATTATATACTATAATATATAATTATATATATATATATATATATATATATATATATATATAGGAGAATGGGAAAGCCAGAAAATGGATCCCCTCCAACTCTCCCAAGGCAGAGTAAAGGGTCACAAAGGGAGAAGATAACAAATATCAAATGTCAAGCAGCAAAAATCTATGAAAAGTTCTTAGAAGGGATGAAGCAGATAGATGAGTTTGAAGAGGAAGTGAACTAAAAGTGTACAGCAATTTTACTCAATATGCCTATGGTCAATTTCAGGGAAATAGGTAAAAAAGTGAATGAGCTAACCAAAAGAGTTGACAGAAATACCTGAAATAAAAAACTATATGGAATGCATACATTTAAGAAATGACCAATGTGAAGATAAAAATATCTTTCTTTTGAGACAGATCTCACTCTGTACTTCATGCTAGATTTGAACTCATTATGTAGCCCAGGCTGGCCTTGAAATCATAGTGATCCTCCTACCTCAGCCTTCTGAGTGCTGGGCTAACAGCCGTATGTAATCACGCCTGGCCTGGAGTGTTTGATATTGAGAACAAAATAGTGAATCATGATAAGGAACTCAAAGAAGTCAAAAAGAAAATAAGAGAACAAGAGAAGACTATCCAGCAGCTACTAAAGGACAACAAGAAGACCAACATAAAGGCTAATTGGAATTAGAGAAAAATTAGAAGATAGCATGGATGGATCCACTAACATGCTTACAGAAATTATGGAAAAAAAATTCCCAAATATAAGAAAAGAGTTTAAAATACAAGTAAACAATGCTTATAGAATAATAAACAATTATAATGAAAGAAGAAGTTTACAAGGTATATCCTTATTAAATTCCTAGATATCCAGCAAAAAAGGGAGAATTTTAAAGGAGCCAGAGAAAACCAAAAAAATTACATATAAAGGTAAACCAATTAGAATCACAGTTGATTTCTCAGCACAAACCCTTAAGGCCAGAAGAACTTGGAGTAAAGTATTTCAAGCCCTAAAAACGATTAACTTCCAACCCAGATTAACTTCCCTAGCAAAGCTATCCTTCAAAATACAAGGAGAAATAATATATTTCCACAAAAAAGTCCAGCTCAGAAGATATATGAGTGTTAAGCCAGTTGTATCAAAAAAACTTAAAAATATTCTTGATGGGAACAACAAATTAGACACAGCTAAAAACACAGAGGAAACTAGTGAGGTCAGTAGATAAACTGCAAAAAAACCAACCCCCCCCCCAAAAAAAACCCCCCCAAAAAACATCAGGAAAAGGATACACCAACAGATAAAAAAGGCAATGATAGTAAATAACCAACATATCTCAGTAATATCTCTTAATGTTAATAGCCTCAACTCTCCAATTAATGGACACAGACTGGCAGACCAGATCACAAAACAGAACCCAACAATTTGTTACATTCAATCAACTCATCTAATCAAAAAAGATATTCCTCCAGGGATTTAACTCACTACTTCTGGCGCCTGCCTCACAAGCACCAGGTCTCGAGTTCGATCCCTGGTACAAAAAAAAAAAAAAAGATATTCCTGGATTAAAAATTAAAGAATGGAAAGCAACCTTTCATGCACTAGGACCCTGAAAACAAGAGTAGCAATTCTAATATCAGACATGGTAAACATCAAGTTAAAACTGATAGAAGAGGCAAGGAAGATCACTACATACTAGTTAATGGAACAAGCTATGAAGAACAGATAACACTGATGAATATATCCACTGAATACTGGAGCACCTATCTTCATAAAACAAATACTATTGAAATTAAAATATTAAATAAACATTAACAAAATCATAGTAGGGGATTTTAACACCCCACTTTCACAAACAGGTAGATGAACCAAACAAAAACCAATTAAAAAACTCAGAGCTGAACCATACCCTTGAATATATGGACCACTGTGGAATGAAAATAGAAATCAAAGACTGAAGAAATGTTGGAAAAGGCAAAAGCTTTTGGAAAAGTAACAATATGCTCCTAAACAACCTATGGGTCACAAAAGAAATCAAAGGAGAAATTAAAAAATTTCTAGGGCAGGGGATTTAGCTCAGTGGTTCTGCCGCCTGCCTTGTAAGCTCAAGGACCCGAGTTCGATCCCCAGTTTCAAAAAAAAAAAATTCTGGAATTTAATGACAATGACTGTACAACTCATCAAAACCTCTGGAACCGGGCCGGGGATTTAGCTCAGTGGTTCTAGTGCCGGCCTCGCAAGCTCAAGGTCCCGAGTTCGATCCCCACTACCAAAAAAACACCCCCCCCCCAAAAAAACCTCTGGGACATTATGAAAGACGTTCTAAGAGGAAACTTCATCACAATCAATGCTCACACTAGGGAAACAGAGCAAGCTGACCTTAGGAAAAATCTAAAGATACTTGAGAAACAACAATAATACAAGCCCAAACTGAAATTAAGGAAGGAAAGAGGAGAGTGGAAATCAATGAAATTGAGATTAAAAAACAGTAAAAAAAGAATCAATGAATCAAAGAGCAGGCTCTTTGAAAGAAGAAATAAAATACATAAAGCTCTAGGGAGACTTACAAAGAGAAAGCACGAAGACTCACATCAATGCAAATAGAATTGCAAAAGGTGAGATCAAAACAGACACTCTGGAAATTGAGAAGATAGTAAGTACTTCAAAAAGTATCTTCCAAAAAATTAGCAAATTCTGAAGAAATGAACAGATTCCTAGACACATGCAAACTACCAAAACTAACCAAAGAAGACACAAATATGCTTTACATCCCAATAACCAGCAGTGAAGTTGAAACAATAATAAAAAATCTATTAAGAACAACAACAATAACAACAACAACAACAACAAAAGCCCAGGACCTAATGCATTCAGTACTGAATTCTACAAAATCTTTAAGGATGTTATATCACCAATACTCCCCAAGTTCTTTAAAGAAATTGAAAAGGATGTATTGCTCCAAAACTCATTTATAGAAGCCAGTATCACCCTGACCTCAAAATCAGATAAAGACCCAACTGAAAAAGAAAACTATAGCCCAATCTCCTGAATGAACATAGACACAAAAATCCTCAACAAGATGTTACTAAATAGAGTGCAGAGAATTATCAAAAATATTATACAACATGATCAAGTAGGTTTCATCCCAGAGATGCAAGAATGGTTCAACATGCATAAATCAATAATTTAATACATCTCATAAGCAGAAGCAAGGTCAAAGAGCATATTTGCTTGATCCTCTGCTTTCTGCAAGCAATCAGCAAAGCCCAAAGCAAAAGCCTGTTCAGTGAATTTTCCCACATTGGTGAACACCAAAGAATCAGCTCTTCTCACTGGGGTTGAGACATCAGATTACACAAGGACAGACATTAATTTGGATCTCAAAGTATGCTGTAAGAACCAGCTTTATATATAACAGGTATTTTTCCCCTTTGGTACTGGAGATAGAACTCAGGACCTTGCACTTACCAGGCAGGCACTGTGCTGATAAGCTACATCCCTGGCCTTATAACACAGTTTTTTCATTCAAGTGAAGCAGGATTATTGGAATGATAGGAGAGTCTGTAACCCATGAAAAAGGAGCTGATTCTGACCAATAAAGCTACAAGTGCCAGAGTCAAGTCAGTGAAGTACAGTAGTCAGGCACTAAAGCATTAAAAGTACTCAATTTAAAAACCAATGTACTCCACTACCCTAGTCAGTGTGGCGGTGATACCAATTGACTGTAAAAATCTTTGGTCCTTCAAAGTCCATTTGGTATACTTTTTTCCATTGCTAGTCCTGGACACATTCTATATGCTTTGTTCACTGTCACCACCTCAAGCACGCCATAGTCTTTCACATCAGCTGGGTTCAAGTGCAATTTGCAGCTCAGTTGTTAAGCACAAGCTTCAGGTTTTCAGGCCAACTTTTGGATTCAACGTGGTTTCAGTCCATGGTATTGGAAGCTCTGTCCCATCCCATTCCTTCAGCCCTTGCCTTTCTCACCCTCCTCCCATAATTTCTCATTTGAAATGTACTTGTGTCCAGAGGACATTTTTATTTTATTTGTTTTGTAAAAATTGTCTTGGTACATTTTAGATATACATAATAATAATATTCATCATAGGGAGTTTGTACCTGTACATGATATATCTTGCTTCTTTTTTTCCCATTCCCCTCTCCTCCCTTCAATCTCTTTTCTCCTGATTTACAAAAGTTTTGTTTCTATTTTTTTCTTCTATTCTCTTTTTTGTCCCTTCTTTCCTTCCCCCCTCTTGCTTCCCCCATTCTCCTCTTTGGAACATTTTCTTCCCATTTCTCAAAAATTGACAAACCTTTAACTGATCTTATCAGAAAAAGGAAAGAAAAGACTCAAATCCATGCAATTAGGAATTAAAAGGGTGAAATCACAAAAGATCCTGCAGAAATCTAGAAGATCATCAATACCTACTTTGAGAACCTGTATTCTAAAGAGATGGAAGAAGAAATGGACAGATTCTTAGATACATATGAATTACCAAAGCTGAATCAAGAAGCTATAAAAACTAAATAAACCAATATCAGTCAATGAAATTGAAGATGTAGTTACAAACCTACCAACAAAGAAAATCCTAGGTCCTGATGGATTCACTGCTGAATTCTACAAGAAATTTAGAGAAGACCTAATGTCGCTACTTCTCAAACTCTTTAATGAAATTGAAAGGGAATACTCTTAAATTCATTCCTGGAAGCAAACATTACCATGATACCAAAACCAAAAAAGGGTCCAGCCAACAAAGTGAACTACAGGCCAAGCTCCCTAATGAACATAGACACAAAAATCCTCAATAAGATACTAGAAAACAGAGTGCAGCAAATCATCAAAAAGATTATACACCTTGACCAAGTAGGATTCCTCCCAGAGATGCAGGGACAGTTCAGTATATGCAAATCAATAAATGTATGACACCATATTAACAGATTTAAGGACTAAGATCATATGATCATTTCAATAGATGAAGAAAATATATTTGACAAACTCCAGCACCCATTATGACAAAAACCCTACAGAAAAATGGAATAGATGGTCTTTATCTCAATCTGATAAAAACCATCTATGAAAAACCAACAGCTAACATCATACTAAATAAACAAAAACTAAAAGCATTCACTCTCAAATCAGGAACAAGGCAAGGATGTCCACTGTCACAACTCTTATTCAATACAATTCTGAAACCATTAGCCAGAGCAATTTAGACAGGAGAAAGAAAAGGAATAAGGATAGAAAAAGAAGAAGGTAAATTACCATTATTTGTGGATGAAATGATACACTATATATAAGGCCCCAAAAAACTCCCCGAAAAGACTTCTAGATTTAATAACCAAATTCAGTATGGTAGCTGGATACAAAGTTAACATTCAAAAATCAATAGCCTTCCTGTACACAAATAACAAACTCACTGAGAGAGAAATAAGGGAAACAACACCTTGCACAATAGCATCAAGGTAAATGAAATACCTAGGAATCAGTCTAAAAAAGGAAGTAAAAGACTTTTACATTGAAAACAACAGTACTCTGAAAAAAGAGACCAAAGTGATATCAGAAAATGGAAAGATATCCCTTGTTCTTGGGTGGGAAGAACAAATAAAGTGAAAATGCCCATACTTCCAGAATTGTTATGCAGATCTAATGTAATCCTGATCAAAATACCAATAATAACATATCTCACAGAATTAGAGAAAACATTCCTAAAATTCACTTGGATCCAGAAGAGACCTAGAATAGCAAAAGCAATTCTGAGCAACAAAGGCAAGGCAGGGGGCATGACAATCCTTGACTTGAAATTATACTACAAAGTTGCTGTGACGGAAACAGCATGGTACTGGCAAAAACACAGACCCAAGGATCAATGGAATAGATTAGAAGATCCAGAAAATCCTCCAATCACACTCAGCCACATTATCTTTGACAAAGGAACCAAAAATGTTCACTGGAGGAAAGATAGCCTCTTTAATAAATGAAGCTGGAAAAACTGCTTTCCACATGCCGAAGATTAAAACTAGACCCATATCTTTCACCGTGCACTAAATTGAAATTGAAATAGATAAAAAAATCTAAATATTAAAACAGAAACACTAAATCTGTTGGAAGATAGAATAGGTAGAACTCTTGAAGACATTGGTGTAGGCAAAGACTTTATGAACAAAACCCTGATTGCATAGGAGCTGTCACAAAGAATCAACAACTGGAATCTCATCTTACTAAAAAATTTTTGTATGGCAAAAGAAATGACCAGCAGAGTAAAGAGACAATCCACAGAGTGGGAAAAAATTTTTGTCAGCTTTTCCTCAGACAAAAGGCTAATACCTAGAATATATAAAGAACTTAAAAAACAAAACAAAACTGGAGCCCCCAAATTTAAAGACCAAATCCCCAAAAATGGGCATCTGATATGAATACACACTTCTCAGATGAATAAACACAAATGGCAAAAAGATATATGAAAAAATGTTCAACACCACTGGTTATTTAAGAAATGAAAATTAGCATCCCAGGCTCCTAGGGCAGTGAAGCTCAGCCGGTCCCAGCACCCAGAAGGAAGCTCCCTGCCTCCATCCCAGGCTCCTAAGGCAGTAAAGCTCAGCCGGTCTCAGCACCTGGAAGGAAGCTCCCTGCCTCCATCCCAGGCTCCTAGGGCAGTGAAGCTCAGCTGGACCCAGCACCCAGAAGGAAACTCCCCACCTCCATCCCAGGCTCCTAGGGCAGAGAGGGTGAGCGAGTCCCAGCACCAGGAAGGAAGCTCCTCGCCTCCATCCCAGGCTCCTAGGGCAGTGAAGCTCAGCCGGTCCCAGCACCTGGAAGGAAGCTCCCCTCCTCCATCCCAGGCTCCTAGGGCAGTGAAGCTCAGCAGGTCTCAGCACCCAGAAGGAAGCTCCCCACCTCCATCCCAGGCTCCTAGGGCAGAGAGGGTGAGCGAGTCCCAGCACCTGGAAGAAAGCCCCCCCCTGCCATCCCAAGCTCCTAGGGCAGAGAAGGTGAGCCGAGTGGGTGCCAGAAGCAACCCCCCCCCCCCGTGGAAATGAGAAGACACATAAACAAGTCTCAAAAACAGACTTCTGGATCACCTACAGGAACCCCAAAGGGAAACAAGATGGAACACTAATACTCAACCACCTGGACTCTCTGAACTGGCAACAAAAGAGGATCTGGGAAAAATGAAATCAGAAATAATTACTCAGATAACAGTAAAGATTTTGCTCATGGTGCAAGACATGATTAATAAAATTAGAGAGGACATAGATAAAAAAAATAGAGGATCTGAGGAATATGATGGAATCCCAACATAGGAAACAAATGAAATCCATAAAACAGATACAAACAGATTTCCAAGAAATTAAAAACTTCATCAAAAGTCTGCCCAGCAGAATGAAAGAATGTGAGGATAGAATTTCACATATAGAAGATAAGATTGCAATTAGTGAGGAGGAAAAGAAAAATTGCTTCAAAATTGTAAGGGAACATGAGAAATCAATCCAGCAGCTGCTAGACAATGCAAAGAAGAATAACATAAGACTGATTGGAGTCAATGAAGAAGAGGAGAGAGTGCAGATGACATAAAAAAAACTGTTCACAAAAGTGATGGCAGAAAACTTCCCAAGGAGGGGAAAAGAACTTGACATACAGATAAGTGAGGCATATAGGACTCCAGCTAGCCTTGATCAAAAAAAAAATCTACACATAGGCATATACTAGTTAGGATTCCAGAAATACAACAGAAGAACAAAATTCTACAAGCAGTGAGAGAAAAGAAACAAATAACATACAAAGGAGAGCCCATCAGAATCACAGCAGACTTCTCAATGCAAACCCTCAAGGCAAGAAGAGCTTGGAGTGATGTATTTCAAGCCCTAAAGGAAAACAGCCTCCAACCCAGATTGATGTACCCTGCAAAACTATCTTTCAAAATTGATGAAGAAATAAGATACTTTGATGATAAAGAGCACCTCAGGAACTTCATGAATATCAAACTGGCACTCCAAAAAATTTTAGACAATACCCTAGGAAAAGACAATGAGGATCACAACCCCAGGAAACCCGGCAGAATGAATCCATTGGGCGTGACAAATTAAATGCAAAGGGCAAGAATCCAACAAAAAGAAAAAGTCATGACAAGGCTTTGAAAACTTTTGACTTCATCTCCCTAATGAGTGTATAATTCAATCTTATTATTGTACTGATTAGTATTTTTCTGATTCTAGAGTTGCACACCATTCCTTGTGCTATACTGGCTATTTATCATCTTCTTATGTCTACATTTTAATTGGGTTGTCTGTTAATGAGCTCTAAGAATTCTTTATCTATTCTGGTCATAGGTTATATGCATTGTAAATATGGTCTGTTTAAGGACTACTTTTCATTTTAATGATGTCACTTAAAGTTCTAAATTTTGATGGAATCTCATTTATCAATTTTTTTCTTTTAGACACATGTTTTTTGTATCCTAGGTAGTTCTTGCCTACCCTGAATTCATAAACATTTTCCCTTATAATTTCTTCTTAAACTTTATACTTTTAGGCTTTCTTATTTAGTTTCATAGATCCCTTCAAGTTATTTTCATGTATGGAAAAAAAGGGTTAAGGTTAATTTTTTTTTTTTTTTTGGTACCAGGGATCAAACTTGGGTCCTTTTGCTTGCAAGGCAAGCAAGGGAACCACTGAGCTAAATCCCTGGCCCAAAGTTTAATTTTTTATATACGGATACCAGGTGTTCTAGTGCCATTTGCCGAAGATGCTATCTCTTCCTCGGCTCTTGAATCGAGTTTATATTCTATAAAATGCTAATGTTAAATAATCTTTCAAAACTCAATGGACTATACATGTGTGGTTCTGTTTCTAGATTCTCTGTTTTATTCCAATGATCTATATGTCTTTCCTTACACCAACACTACCTTGATTACTGTAGCTTTAGAAGAAGTCTTAAAATTGGGTGCCTAACGCCTTCCAACACTGTTTTTTTTTGTTTTTGGCTTTTCTGGGTCCTTTGTACTCCTACATAACTTTTAAATTTCAATATCCATTTCTTCATTTATAGCAAGTATACACAGACCTGAATTTTTATATATACCTTGTGTTTTCTAATCCTGCTAAATTCAAGTACAAGTTCTAGGGACTCCTAGAGATTTCTTAGTATTTTCTCTGTAGATGATCATTTCATCTACATATAAAGATTTTGCTTCTGCCATGCCAATCCTATCCTAGTTGTGTCATTTTATTGCCAGACTATTTTGGTGGGGATGAGGTTTCAAAGTTTAATGGACAGATGAAGAGTAAGCATATCTGCCTTTGTTCCCCACCTTAAGGAGAAAGCATTGTATCTTCTCCATTCATACAAGGCATTCTAGCTGGAAGTATGGAGTACATGTCTTTAATCTGTTGAGAAGTTTCTGTTCTACTTCTAGTCTCCTGATAGCTTTTACCATGAACAGCTGTAGAATTTAGTCCAATACTTTTCTCCAACTAGTGACAGGATCATATGGCTTTTTCCTTTCCTCTGTTAAAAGGATGACTTTTGGGGGTGGATCTTCCAATGCTGAACCAACACTGCCATCCCTACAACAAAACCACTTTCTAACTCCTGCCAGATCTGACTTCTAATAGTTTGTTTTGTTAAACATTTCTATTTATGTTCATACTTTCTTCTTCTATTATCTTTATCCAGCTTTAGGATTAGCACAGTGTTGAGATTCTAAAATGAGGGGAGAAGTGTTCCTTCTTTTTTCTGCTTTAATTGTTTGATATAATTTATCAGTTAAAATGTATATGAGCCTGCTGTTGTCATATAGGTAGGTTTTCAAGCTAGGAGTATAATTTCTTTAATAGGTGCTATTCAAATTTTATATTTCCTCCTGAGTTAGCTTCATTAATTTGTCTTTTAAGGTACTTCTTCGAAGTTGTCAAATTTATTTCAAAAAAGATTTGTGTAATATGCTTTCTATATCCTTTTAAATTCTGTAAAATCTGTGGTAATGTCTCCTAGATCTTAATATTGTAATTTTGAAAATGTATAACTGATATTGTATAACAGGAAGAAAAGGTCTAAAAGAGCAGGGTAATTGGGAGGGGTAGGGGAAGGGAAAAAAGGGAAAGGAAAAAATATGAGAAGAGGAAAAAAATGGAAACAAGGTCTTTGCAAATAGGGAAGGGTGGAGGGGTTGAAGAGAGGGCAAGGGAAGGGGAAAAAATAAGAACCAAGAGACTCATGTACTGGTACAAGATCCCAATGATGAATGTAACTGTATTGTATACCTAAAATGTACCAATAAAGTTAATGGGGAAAAATACTTACAATAAAATTACTTTTACTTTAAAAAAAGAAAGAAATGAAAATTAAAACAATGTTGAGATTCCATTGCACTCCAGACAGAATAGCTATTGTCAAGAAATTACCCCAAAACAAATGCTGATGGGGCTACAAGGAAAAAAGAACCCTTCTGCACTGTTGGTGAGAGTGTAGATTGGTGCAATCACTGTGGCAGTGAGTGTGGAGATTCCTCAAAAAACTAGAATTAGAGGTTCGATTTGACCCAGTTATTCTCCTTCTTGTTATCTTCCCAAAAGAATTAAAAGCATCATACCACAGTGATATATGCACACCTGTTTATAGCAGCACAGTTTGTAATAGCTAAAGCTTGGAAACAGCCCAAATGCTCATCAACTGATGAATGGATAAAGAAGATGTGGTTTTTCTATATGATGGATTACTACTCAGCAATAAAGAATGATAAGCTTCAGACATGTCTAGCTAAATGGATGCTCCTTGAGAGCATACTCTTAAGTGAAATAAATTAGACACACACTTTTAAATACCACATTGTTTTTCTGGTGTGAGAAACTGAAAGTGTAAATAAGGACTAATATAGAGGACATTTTTAGAAATAAGTAGTGATATTTTGGTTGTCATAACAATTTGGGGCCACTATTGGCAGATAGGGCAGAGTTGCTAAAGTCTTACAGTGTACATGACAGTCTTGTCCTCTTTGACTTTCTATTGTCCTTTAGGGACATAGTCTGTTTAAAACTATTTTAATTTATAACTCAACACCATATTACATAAAAAGAACAAGTGTTCTATACAGTTTAAGTTAAAACAATTTTCCCAGAAAGTACATATTATATAAAGCCAGGAAGGCTGGACATTTTTCAGAATTTTACCAAGAGTGCTTCACCATTTGGAAGTCATACCATAAAGACAATATCATTTGTGGAATTTAAATGGCTAATGTAAGACATCTGGATCAGTTGTCATTTTTGGGTGGAGGTAACTGATTTAAATATGTCTTCTAGTATAATTATGAATGAGCATTTAAATATTGAAATGAATTTTATTTTATTGAAATTTGTATTTTATATGTTCTTCATATTTCTGTTGTATTTTATATGTTCTTCATATTACATTCACTCTTTCAAATTATATTAAGTAGGTTATTTGTCCACTAATTTCATTTCATTTATAACACAGTATTTGTCATAAAATCATTAAATGTGATGGATGAGAATCACTATGTTAAAGTTTCCTTCCTTTACAATCCTCATTTGTTCTTTATGGGCCTGTGTCTTAGCCTCTACTCTTCTACATTTAACTGCTGACACTTTCAACTTTGTGGCTTATAATTCTCTCAAAATTCATGTGTAGTCTGTGGTAGCCAGACACCAAGATGGCTTCTGATAATCCCTGCCTCATTCAGACCTTTGAGTAGCACCATCTCACATCGAATAGGGTTGACCTTAGTAACTGATAGTATATTGTGGAAATGATGGAATGTATCTTTTAAGCCTAGGTCATGAAAAACTACAGCTTCTGTCCATCTCTCCCTCTTGGATCACACTTTCTGAGAAAGCCTGGTGCTGTGTAAGGAGGATACTTAGAAAACCTTATGGAGCAGATCATGTGTTGAGAAATTCAGGCCCCATGCCAACATCCAGGACCAGTTTGCCAGCCATGAGAGGAGCTACCTTGGTAATGCATCCTCTAGCCTCAGTTAAGCCTATAGGTGATGACAAATCCAGCTGATATCTTGATGACAATCTCATAAGAAACCCTGAGCCAGGATCTCCTTGGTAATCTGTCCCCAGATTCCTGACCAGCATAAACTGTGTGAGATAATATTTATTATTATTATTTTAGTCACTAAATATGGGGACTTTTGCCAATGATGATTGACCTTTTCATGTCTTTCCTAGATTATAAAACCCTCCTAAATAGAATGTAAATTCTCGCGGGCAGGAGCCTTGTCTCTTTTGTCAGTTACTCTATCACCAGAGTTCAGAACAAGCCTGGAACAAAACAGCTGACCAATAAATATGAAATGGGTGAATTAACTTTTGGCAAAAGAACTACACATACTGAACAAATAAATGTAGAATTATCTTTATTTGTTAAACATATAACTGTTAACACAATTCTATGGCATTAGATTGCCTATTCTGTCTTATGTTTTTAGATAGCAAAGCCTCTTTATTTGGGGGCTATTTGAAAATTACAGTATTAGTCTGGCACAGTGGTGTGTGCCTATAATCATGGTTACTTGGGAGGTTGAGGCAGGAGGATCATGAGTTTGAGGTCATCCTAGGCAACATGCAAGACCTTGTCTCAAAAGAAAAAAGAAAATTACAGTATCTATATTTATATGGAGAGAATCTTTTATAAATAAACATCTGTGTAGACTTTAAGAATGACTGAGTGAGGAGTTTGGAAAATACTAACCCCCCATAACACAACAGTAAAACTGGGAAAATTATATTTTAGAAAAATCACCAGAAGCCAGACATGATGATGCACGCCTGCAATCCCAGCACTTGGGAGGCCGAAGCAGGAGGATTGCCATAAGTCAAGGCCTGCCTGAGCTACATAGTGAGTTCAAGGCCAGTTTGAACTACATAGCGAGACTCTGTATCCAATAAATAAATAAATAAAATGAAAAGTAAAAATAAAAAAATAAAAGTTAAGAAAAACCCACTAGCACTCCCAGCACAGAAAAAGGGGCTTCCGGGCTGCCTTTCCACCACTACCAGCACAGAGAAGGTAAGTTGCACGGGTGCCAACAACACACCTCCTGCCCCTGTTGAAATGAGAAGACATGTAAACAAGTCTGAAAACCAGATTCCAGATAACCTACAGCAACCTCAAAGAGAAATGAGATGGAACACTCTGATACTCAACAACCTGGACTCCCTGAACTGGCATCAAAAGAGGATCTGGAAAAAATGAAATCAGAAATGATTTCTCAGATAACAGCAGAGATTGAGCTAGTAGTGCAAGACATGATTAATAAATTGAGAGAGGAGCTGAGGAACATGATGGAATCCCAACATAGGAAACAAGTGGAATCCATAAAACAGATGCAAACAGATTTCCAGGAGATCAAAAACTCCATTGAAAGTCTACACAGCAGAAAGAGCCAATGTGAAAACAGAATTTTAGATATAGAAGATAAGATTGCAATTAGTAACCAGGAAAAGAAAAATTGCTTCAAAATTGTAAGGGAACATGAGAAATCAATCCAGCAGCTGCTAGATGATGCAAAGAAGAATAAGACAACACCGATCAGAGTCAACGAAGAAACAGGAGAGAGTGCAGATGACATAAAAAAACTGTTCACAGAAGTAATGGCAGAAAACTTCCCAAGCAGGGGAAAAGAACTTGACATACAGATAAGTAAGGTATATAGGACTCCAACTAGCCTTGATCAAAAAGAAATGTACACATAGGCATACAATAGTTAGGATTCCAGAAACCCAACAGAAGAACAAAATTCTACAAGCAGTGAGAGAAAAGAAACAAATCACATACAAAGGAAATTCCATCAGAATCACAGCAGACTTCTCAATGCAAACTCTCAAGGCAAGAAGATCTTGGAGTGACATATTCCAAGCCCTGAAGGAAAACAGCCTTCGACCCAGATTGATGTACCATACAAAGCTATCTTTCAAAATTGATGAAGAAATAAGATACTTTCATGACAAAGAGCACCTTAGGAACTTCATGAATACCAAACCAGCACTCCAAAAATTTTACACAATATACTAGGAACAGACAATGAGGATCACAACCCCAGGAATCCCACCAGAATGAATCTGTTGGGTGCAACAAGAAATTAAATGTAAAGGGAGAGAATCCAACAAAAAGAAAAAGTCATGACAGTGATAAGTCAGTATGTATCAGTTATAACCATCAATGTTAATGGTCTCAATTCGCCAATCAAAAGAAAAAGACTGCCAGAATGGGTCAAGAAGCAAAATCCAACAATATGCTGCATACAAGAAACATACTTAATTCAAAAAGAAACTCATAGACTGCAAGTTAAAGGGTGGAAAACAATACTCCATGCCATAGGAACCCCCCAAAAAGCAGGAGTAGTCTTTGCAGATCAAGTGGATTTCAAACCAACACTGATTAAGAGAGACAAAGAAGGACACTACATCCTTGTAAAGGGAACAATCCAAGATGAAGAGATGACAATCATAAATATCTATGCACCTAACTCTAGTGCGTCCAACAGCATAAAAAATACTAATGGACATGAAAAGTCATATATACACTAATACAATAGTATTGGGGGACTGCAATACTGCACTGTCACAAATAGATAGATCAACTAGACAAACAATAAGTAATGAAATACTAGAACTCAATCAAACTCTTGAACAAATGAACTTAACAGATGTTTACAGAGTGTTCCACCCCACGAAATCAGAATACACATTCTTCTCAGCTGCACATGGGTCATTCTCCAAAATAGATCACATACTTGCTCATAGAATGTGTTTAAGTGCAAAGGAATTGAAGTTATCCCAAGTATATTATCAGACCATAGTGCAATGAAATTGGAGATAAATAGCAAAAGAAACCGCAAGAATTTCATAAAGTCATGGAAATTGAAAAAAACACTTCTGAATAACCAATGAGTCACACAGGAAAGTAAAGAAGAAATCAGATAGTTTCTGCAATTAAATGACAATGCCATTGCAACATATTGGGATCTATGGGACACAGTAAAAGCAGTCTTAAGGGGGAAATTCATAGCAGTGAATACTCATATTAGAAAAACAGAACCAGCACAATTAAACAACCTGATGCTGAACCTCAGGCTTCTAGAAAAAGAAGAGCAGGACAACCCCAAAGCTCATACAAGGGAGGAAATTAAAAAGATCAGACCAGAAATCAATTCAATGGAGACGAAGAGAATGACACAAAAAATTAATGAAGCCAAGACTTGGTTCTCGAAAAAATCAACAAAATTGACAAACTCTTAGCCAACCTTGTCAGAAAAAGGAAAGAAAAGGCCCAAATCCATGCAATTAGGAATGAAAAGGGTGAAATTACAACAGACCCAGAAGAAATCCAGAGGATCATCAATACCTACTTCCACAACCTATACGCCAATAAGATGGACAACACAGAAGAAATGGACAGATTCCTAGATACATATGAATTACCAAAGTTGAATGAAGAAGACCTAAAAATTCTAAACAACCCAACATCAACCAATGAAATTGAAAATGTAATTAAAAACTTATCAACTAAGAAAAGCCCGGGCCCTGATGGCTTCACTGCTGAATTCTACAAGACATTTAGAGAGGATCTACTGCCACTACTGTTTAAACTCTTCAATGAAATTGAAAGGGAAGCAATACTCCCAAATTCATTCCTGGAAACAAGCCTCACCTTGATCCCCAAAGCAGGGAAAGACCCAACTGAAAAAAGAGAACTATAGGCCAATCTCACTAATGAACATAGATGCAAAAATCCTTAATAAGATACTGGCAAACAGAATGCAGAAGATCATCAAGAAGATCATACACTGATCAAGTGGGATTCATCCCAGGGATGCAGGAAGGGTTCAACATATGCAAATAAATCAATGTAATACACTATATCAATAGAGCCAAGGACAAAAACCATATGATTATCTCCATAGATGCAGAAAAAGCATTTGACAAAATCCAACATGCATTTATGATAAAAAACCCTACAAAACATTGGAATAGATGGTCTCTACCTCAAACTGATAGAAGCCATCTATGAAAAACCAACATTCAATATCATAATAAATGGTCCCAAACTGAAATCCTTCACACTAAAATCAGGAACAAGACAAGGATGTCCACTATCACCACTCTCGTTCAATACACTTTTGGAAACATTAGCTATGGCAATTAGACAAGAGAAAGAAATAAAAAGAATAAAGATAGGAAATGGAGAAGTCAAATTGTCATTATTTGCAGATGACATGATACTCTATATAGAAGACCCCAAGAACTCCACCAAAAGTCTTCTAGACTTAATAACCAAATTCAGTCAAGTAGCTGGTTACAAGGTCAACACACAAAAATCAATAGCTTTCCTCTACGTGAATGACAGACTCACTGAGAGAGAAATAGGGCAAATAATTCCTTTCACAATAGCACCCAAAAAACTGAAATACCTAGGAATCATCCTAACAAAAGAAATCAAAGACCTCTTCTCTGAAAACTATGGCACTCTGAAAAGAGAGATTGAAGATGATATCAGAAAATGGACAGACATCCCCTGCTCCTGGGTAGGAAGAATTAATATAGTGAAAATGGCCATACTTCCAAAACTGCTATATAGATTCAATGCAATTCCAATTGAGATCCCAGCAGCATAATTCATGGACCTTGAGAAAATAATCCAAAAATTTATTTGGAACAAGAAGAGACCCAGAATGGCAAAACAATTCTAGGTAACAGAGACATGGCAGGGGGGTATCACAATCCCCAATTTGAAACTATACTGCAAAGCTACTTTGATAAAACCAGCATGGTACTGGCAAAGAAGCAGACCTGCGGACCAGTGGAACAGATTAGAAGATGCAGAAACAACGCCAGACACACTCAGCCATCTCATCTTCGATAAAGGAGCCAAACACCCTCACTGGAGGAATGATAGCCTCTTTCATAAATGGTGCTGGAAAAATTGGGTTTCAACTTGCCAAAAGTTACAACTAGACCTATATCTCTCGCCATGCACTAAACTACAATTCAAATGGATTAAAGATCTAAATATTAAAATAGAAACTCTGAACCAATTGGAACAGAGGTTAGGTAGAACTCTTGAAGACACTGGTGTAGGAAATGATTTTATGAACAAAACCTCAGTTGCCCATGAACTAACACAAACAATCAACAAGTGCAATCTCTTCTTATTAAAAAGCTTCTGCACAGCAAGAGAAACTACCAGCAGTGTGAAGAGACAACCCACAATGTGGGAAAAAATCTTCACCTGCTCTTCCTCAGACAAAGGTCTACTATCTCGAATCTATAAAGAATTTAAAAAGATCAGACCTCCAAATTTAAAGACCCAATCCCAAAATGGGCATCTGAAATGAACAGACATTTCTCAGACAAAGAAGTAGAAATAGCAAATAAATACATGAAAAAATGTTCAACATCACTGGTCTTTTGAGAGATGCAAATGAAAACAAAGCTGAGATTCCACCTCACTCCAGAAAGAATGGCTGCTATCATGAGTTCAACCAATAACAAATGCTGGCAGTGCTGTGGGGAAAGAGGAACCCTGCTCCACTGCTGGTGGGAGTGTAGACTGGTGCAACCACTGTGGAAATCAGTATGGAGATACCTCAAATAACTAGGACTGGAAGTCCCATTTGACCTCGCTATTCCACTGCTGGAGATCTTCCCCCAAAGAATTAAAAGAATCAAACCACATTGATATATGTGCACCCATGTTCATAGCAGCACAGTTTGTGATAGCTAACACTTGGAAACAGCCCAAATGCCTATCAACTGAAGACTGGATAAAGAAAATGTGGGTTTTTTTTCCCATTAAGTTTATTGGTACTTTTTCAGTATAAAATACAGTTACATTCATCATTGGGATCTTATACCATTACATGAGTATCTTGGTTCTCATTTTTTCCCCTTCCCTTGTGCTCCCTTCCCTATTTGCAATGATATTTTTTCCATTTTTTCCTTTTCTCATATTTTTTTCTTTTCCCTTTTTTCCTTTCCCCTTCTCCTCCCACTTCCCCTGCACTTTTAGACCTTTTCTTGCTGTTACACAATATCAATTATACATTTTTAAAATTACAATATCAAGATCTAGGAGACATTACCACAGATTTTACAGAATTTAAAAGGATATAGAAAGCATATTACAAAAATCTGTTTTGAAATAAATTTGACAACTTCTAAGAAGTACCTTAAAAGACAAATTAATGAAGCTAACTCAGGAGGAAATATAAAATTTGAATAGCACCTATTAAAGAAATTATACTCCTAGCTTGAAAACCTACCTATATGACAACAGCAGGCTCATATACATTTTAACTGATAAATTATATCAAACAATTAAAGCAGAAAAAAGAAGGAACACTTCTCCCCTCATTTTAGAATCTCAACACTGTGCTAATCCTAAAGCTGGATAAAGATAATAGAAGAAGAAAGTATGAACATAGACGAAAATTTGTTTAACAAAACAAACTATTAGAAGTCAGATCTGGCAGGAGTTAGAAAGTGGTTTTCTTATAGAGATGGCAGTGTTGGTTCAGCATTGGAAGATCCACCCCCAAAAGTCATCCTTTTAACAGAGGAAAGGAAAAAGCCATATGATCCTGTCACTAGTTGGAGAAAAAGTATTGGACTAAATTCTACAGCTGTTCATGGTAAAAGCTATCAGGAGACTAGAAGTAGAACAGAACCTTCTCAACAGATTAAAGACATGTACTCCATAGTTCCAGCGAGAACACCTTATATGAATGGAGAAGAGACAATGCTTTCTCCTTAAGGTGGGGAACAAGGGCAGATATGCTTAGCTTTTATCTGTCCATTAAACTTTGAAACCTAAGCTCCACCAAAATAGTCTGGCAATAAAATGACACAATTAGGATAGGATTGGCAAGCTAGATGCAAAATCTTTATATGTAGATGAAATGATCATCTACAGAGAAAATACTAAGAAATCTCTAGGAGCCCCTAGAACTTGTATTTGAATTTAGCAGGATTAGAAAACACAAGGTATACATAAAAATTCAGGTCTATGTATACTTGCTATAAATGAAGAATTGGATATTGAAATTTAAAAGTTATGTAGGAGTACAAAGGACCTAGAAAAGTTAAAAACAAAAACAAAAACAAAAACAGTGTTGGAAGACGTTTAGTACCTAATTTTAAGATGACTTCTAAAGCTACAGTAATCAAGGCAGTGTTGGTGTAAGGAAAGACATATAGATCATTGGAATAAAACAGAGAATCTAGAAATAGAACCACACGTATATGGTCCACTGAGTTTTGAAAGGTTATTTAACATTAGCATTTTATAGAATATAAACTCAATTCAAGAGCCGAGGAAGAGATAGTGTTTTCAGCAAATGGCACTAGAACACCTGGTATCCATATATAAAAAAATTAACCTCAACCCTTAATTTCCATACATGAAAATAACTTGAAAGGATCTATGAACCTAAATATGAAAGCCTAAAAGTATAAAGTTTAAGAAGAAATTATAAGGGAAAATGTTTATGAATTCAGGGTAGGCAAGAACTACCTAGGATACAAAAAACATGATGTATAAAAGAAAAAAATTGATAAATGAGATTCCATCAAAATTTAGAACTTTAAATGACATCATTAAAATGAAAAGTAGTCCTTAAACAGACCATATTTACAATATATATAACCTATGACCAGAATATATAAAGAATTCTTAGAACTCATTAATAGACAACCCAATTAAAAAGTAGACATAAGACGATGATAAATAGCCAGTACAGCACAAGGAAAGGTGTGCAACTCTAGAATCAGAAAAATACTAATCAGTACAATAACAAGATTGAATTATACACTCATTAGGGAGATGAAGTCAAAAGTTTTCAAAGCCTTGTCATGACTTTTTCTTTTTGTTGGATTCTCCCCCTTTGGATTTAATTTGTCACGCTCAATGGATTCATTCTTCTGGCTTTACTGGAGTTGTGATCCTCAGTGTCTTTTCCTAGGGTATTGTCTAAAATTTTTTGGAGTGCCAGTTTGATATTCATGAAGTTCCTGAGGTGCTCTTTATCATCAAAGTATCTTATTTCTTCATCAATTTTGAAAGATAGTTTTGCAGGGTACATCAATCTGGGTTGGAGGCTGTTTTCCTTTAGGGCTTGAAATACATCACTCCAAGCTCTTCTTGCCTTGAGGGTTTGCATTGAGAAGTCTGCTGTGATTCTGATGGACTTTCCTTTGTATGTGATTTGTTTCTTTTCTCTCACTGCTTGCAGAATTTTGTTCTTCTGTTGTATTTCTGGAATCCTAACTAGTATATGCCTATGTGTAGATTTTTTTTTGATCAAGGCTAGCTGGAGTTCTATATGCCTCATTTATCTGTATGTCAAGTTCTTTTCCCCTCCTTGGAAAGTTTTCTGCCATTACTTCTGTGAACAGTTTTTTTTTTGTCATCTACACACTCTCCTCTTTCTTCATTGACTCCAATCAGTCTTATGTTATTCTTCTTTGCATTGTCTAGCAGCTGCTGGATTGATTTCTCATGTTCCCTTATAATTTTAAAGCAATTTTTCTTTTCCTGGTCACTAATTGCAATCTTTTCTTCTATATCTGAAATTCTATCCTCACATTGGCTCATTCTGCTGTGCAGACTTTTGATGGAGTTTTTAATTTCCTGGAAATCTGTTTGTATCTGTTTTTTGGATTCCATTTGTTTCCTATGTTGGGATTCCATCATGTTCCTCAGATCCTCTATTTTTTTATCTGTGTCCTCTCTAGATTTATTAATCATGTCTTGCACCATGAGCAAAATCTTTACTGTTATCTGAATAATTATTTCTGATTTCATTTTTCCCAGATCCTCTTTTGTTGCCAGTTCAGAGAGTCCAGGTGGTTGAGTATCAGATTGTTCCATCTAGTTTCACTTTGGGGTTGCTGTAGGTGATCCAGAAGTCTGTTTTTGAGGCTTGTTTATGTGTCTTCTCATTTCCATGGGGCGGGAGTTGCTTCTGGCACCCACTTGGCTCACCTTCTCTGCCCTAGGAGTTTGGGATGTCAGTGGGGGAGCTTCCTTCTGGGTTCTCAGATCGGTTCACCTTCTCTTCCCTAGGAGCTTGGGATGGTGGCAGGAAGCTTCCCGAAAATGTGTTTTTTAAAATAAAATGGAGTACTACTCAGCCATAAAAAATGAGAAATTGGAGACATTTATAGCTAAATGGATGGACATTGAGGCAATACTCTTAAGTGAAATAAATAGGACACACATGTATAAATACCAAATAGTTTCTCTGGTGTGAGAAACTGAAAGTGTAAATGGGGACTAAAATGTATGATAGGTAATGTGAAATAGGAAGAAAAAGGGCAAAGGGGAAGGAGGTTGGAGGGGTAGGGGAAAGGAAAGAAGGGTCTGGAATTAATATGAGAAAATGGAAAAATAGGAACAAAATCTTTGCAAATAGGGAGGAATGGAGGGGTTGAAGGGAGAGCTGGGGAAGGGTGAAAGATGGGAACCAAGAGAGATTATGTAAATTTGCAAATTTCCAATGATGAATGTCACTATATTGTATATCTAAAATGTACCAATAATTAGAATGAATAATCAGTAATGCAAAATAGGAAGAAACGTTCCAAAAGGGTAGACATAGTGGGAGAGGCAGGGGAACGGAAAGAAGGGAAAGGAAATATGATGAGTAATGGAAAAAATGGAAATAAAGTCTTTGTAAATAGGGAAGGGTGGGCTAGGAATGGGGAAAAAATAAGAATCAAGATGCATCATGTAAAGGTACAAGTTCCCAATGAAAAATGTAATTGTGTTGTATACCTAAAAGGTACCAATAAAAGAATTTAAGAAAAAAAAAGATTAAAGAAAAAGAAGAAGCCAGGCTTAAATATAAAAACCATAAACATATTAATAAAAATGAATAAGTAAATAAATAAAACTGAGCAGACATTAGCAGCTACACACTGCAAGAGAGACTATACAAAATGAGTCTAAGCAAATCACTAAAGAACAATTACCCAGAAATGATAACTACTGGGGAGTGGAATCAAAATCTAGAGTTTGTACAATAAATTATATAAAATACCAGTTTTTACCAAAATATGAGTCATGTAAAGAAGTAGGAAAGTGCTAACCATACACTAGGGGATAATTGGGCAATTGGAAAATGTGTAAAGTAGCCCCAGATGTTGACTTAACAAAGACTACAAAGCACTTTTTTTAAAACTTCACCTCACTATTCCAATATATTTTCATTGTAATGTGTAACCGATATAAAATTTATCAATGAAATATTTACATTTTTCATGCTAAATCTGAACTTCAGTGTGAATTTTACATTTGCAGCATGTTTCAGCTTAGACTAGCTACACCTCAAATACTCAGTAGTCACATGTGGCTATTGAATAAATTGGCTCTTTTTAATATGTTCAAAGAACTAGTAGAAGCCATTTTTAAAGAATTAAAAAAGTATGATAACAATGTCTCATCAAACAGAGTATAAAGAAAAAATGTAAAAATTTTTAAAAAAGAACCAACTGGGATTGAAAATTTGAAAAGTTCCCTAGAGGGGCTCAATAGTAAATGTAAGCTGGCAGAAGAGTCAGTGAACTTGACAATAGATCAGTAGGGATTATGCAACCTGAAACATAAAGAATAAAATATTGAAGAACTATGAACAAAGCCTCACAGATACATGGGATGCCATTAAGTGGGATAATATACACATCACAGGAATTTCAGAAAATAGAAGAGAAGAAAAATATTTTACAAAGCCTAAACTTGTCAAATTTGAGGAAAAAACATTAATCTATATTCTCAAGAAGCTCAATGAACTAACTGTAAGTAGGATAAATACAAAAAGATATCCACACCCGAATATACAGTAATTAAATTGTCAAATGATAATGATGAAGAGTGAATCTGGAAAGCTGCAAGAGAGAAATGACTCATGGAAAGTGATCCTCAAAAATATTAACTGCTTATTTCTCACCAGAAACAGCACAATTTCAGAGACAGTGGGATGACATTTTCAAAGTATTAAAGGAAAAAACACTGTCAATGTCGAATTCTATATTCGGCAAACAAAATCCTTCAAAATTGAAAGAGAAAAAGAATTACCAGATACATAAATGTTAAGAGAAATTGTGGCTTGTAGATCTGCCTTCAGGCTGAATGGAAATAATACCAGTTTGTAACTCAAAAGCACAT